>NW_027279716.1:0-62500 GCF_046629955.1 Centroberyx affinis
TTAACTGTTAATTAAGGGTTACTTAATGCTTAATAAGCATTAACTAACCCTTTACTTAGTGACCCTTATTGTAAAGTGTTACCGATTCATTTTCTGTCAACTGACTAATGGTTCAGCTCTAGTCAGTGAGTTAATCTGTTCCTATAGTCAGTCAGGTATGTAGGTTGTCAAAACGTAGATAGTTTGGTAGATAATCAGTGAGTTAACATTTTAGTTTGACAGGTAGACAGGTGGACGTCCAACAGTAAGGTAGACAGTCAGTTAATCAGTTTAGTTGTCAAGACAGTCAGAACATTATATAATGAAAGGGACATTAAGAAATCTATACTTTCTATCAGCAAACACGAACTTTCAGAGTGTCTTGAAACTCTGGAAAGTGAATTTTCAAATATTATGGTTTGTTTGTGATATGGGGCGGGAAAAACATTACTTAGTGACATTTTTTGATGTTGTTGGTTAACGTTTTATTTAGTTGGTCAATTAATCAATTAGCCAGTTAGATAAATCATGAGAAATGCAGGTAAATACTTAAATGATTAGTCAATGAATTAATCAGTTGGCTAGTTAGCTTGATCGTTGTAAGTGCAGCTTAATACTCAGTTTGTCAGTTGGTTAGCTGGTTTGATAATTAATCATAGTTAGCATCTTTTTCTTTTGTGATACTTATTTTAAGTTAGTTTCTTAAAGTATCAAACTATTTTAAGTCACTGGTTTTTATTCTACAGTTGTCTTACCATGTATGCGTTTATTAATTCATTTTATTCTTGTCTTTTTTCCCTTTTAAATTGTAAAGCACTGTGTAACTGTGTTTTGAAAAGTGCTCCATAAATACAGTTTATTATTCTTATTATTACTAACGGACTGAGTGAGTACTAATCATTAAATCCCTCTGCAGATGGTCGGGCAGCTCGGGTGTTGCTCTGGGCCAACGTCTCCCCTCATCGCCGACTGCCAGAGATTCTACAAAGATCGCTTCAAACCGGGCATGATGTGCGCAGGTAGGTGTGTGTGTGTGTGCTGTTTTGTAAATGCCATGATGTGTGCAGTACCAAGCCATGTGTGTTTGTTTCTATGTGTGTGTGTGTGTGTGTGTGTGTGTGTGTGTGTGCAGGCGACCTGGACGGCAGCGTGGACTCGTGTCAGGGAGACAGCGGTGGGCCTCTGGTGTGCGAGGACGACCTGGGAGTTTCCTACCTGTGGGGCATCGTCAGCTGGGGGGAGCGCTGCGGCCAGCCGGGCTTCCCGGGGGTTTACACCCAGGTGGGCTGTGGGTAAACACACAGGGGAACTTCTTGAAACTGTCTCTGGGGCAAATCCAATGAGTTATATTCAATTATGTTCCATATATATTTCACTAACTCATTTATTCGCACAAGCTAATGGTGAGCTACTACCATATCTCCTCTAATATTGGCCCAGGCCTTTATTTACCTCAGCTGCAGAGGGTACCAGGCCTTTATTGGAAGCAGGCTTATATTAGAGACAGGCCTTTATTTCTAATTCCCTCTGTTTGATAAGTATATTTGCTCATATTTTAGTACGAAGCCTCCTTGTTTCTGATCTGCTTCTGTTGGGGTTCGTTAGGTAGCCGTTTTTTGTTACTGTGATGGATTACCAATAATTACGGTAATAATCAATGACGGCACGCTCCAGAGACTTCCGCCGGCCAAGCCGTCTTGTGGCATACTGCCATCTTGTGGCACTTGTACATTACTACAAACTACAGTTACATTGTATAACAGGCACCAGGAGTTTACCGGTATCCACCGTTGTTTTTTCCTTTGTTTTTTTTCCCCGGCCTGTATTTGGGGCCGACCTTTATTTGTTCGTGTCGACCACGGCCCCGGCCATTATCGGGGACCCAGCTTTTAATTGACTACTGGGCCACTATTAGAGGAAATACGGTATGTTAGGTGTGGAAGCTTAATTTTAAGGAATAAGTTTGTTGTTTTTCTACCTATATACAGTATATAACACACTCTCTTCTTCCTGTAGTTCTTGGACCCACAGACAATATTGTCACCAGAGTCAGCTGTCAGTTGAAGCAGCGAGCTCCGCTGCCTCTTGCTGCAACAATGAGTCCAAACTGTTTGTCAGAATATCTCCAAAAGCCGTTTGTGTCTCCACAGGGTGTTGAGGGTTGAGACTCAGGTTGAGACTGAGGTTCTGGACGGTCAGGTCAGATTGTAAACAGTAGAGCTCGGTAGAAGACGATCCGCTGAGTGGAAACGGTTGCAGTGCCGCTGCTTTCCGGCTCATGGAGAGAAACATGTCGGTTTTCCAGAGCGTTTTCACAGACTGGCTTTTTTTGGAGATATTTTGACAGTTTGGACTCATTGTTGCAGCAAGAGGCAGCGGAGCTCGCTGCTTCAACTGACAGCTGCCTGGAGACAATACTGTCTGTGGGTCCAACAGCTACAGACAATACTGTCTGTGGGTCCAAGTACTTCTTGTCAATTTACTGTCTTCAAGAAGTAACCAACCTCTCTCTCTCTCTCTCAATTCAATTCAATTCAATTCAATGTGCTTTATTGGCATGAAAGTTCACAGACAATATTGCCAAAGCATCAAGATGAATATCAGTCTAGGTGTGTGTGTGTGTGTGTGTGAGAGAGAGTCAGTGCCTGGACAGAGGAACTGGGTTGCTGCGTGTTCAGCTCCCGTACCCAGAGCCTCCATCACAGAGTGAGGATCAGTAAACTATGTGAAGGAATTAATGTTTGTTGGTAACAAGGGTTACACACATTTTATATGCAGTACACAATAACATTCAAAGAGAAAAACAAATAAAATAAAAGTGTATTGGTCACTCACTGTTCCTCAGGTTGTGGCAAGTTTCTACAAACTGAGCCGCTAGGTCTGCTGTGTTTCCCTCTCCTAGTAGAAGTCGCAGCTTTGATTTATCATCAAGCTCTCTGAAGTGGGAGACTTGGGAGCTGAACTTGTTAAAGTAGATTTCTCTGGCTGAGTTCTCTCCCTCTCTCTCTCTCTCCCTCATAGGTCGCTCATTTCTTTGAGTGGATCAGAACTCACACAGGCTGGCCTGCTGTCACCAGATTCAACTCCTGATATCACACACACACACACACACACACACACACACACACACACACACACACCACTTTCACTATTTTACCAGCCAACTAGTTGTTTAGAATACAATTGGACTCCAGATGGTTAATGCAGTTTAGATTTACCAGACCAGATTAACGTTAACCAGCTCAGTCATTTCCCAGGTTGTTACCTCCATTTCCTCCATGTACACATTTACATGGATTAGATTTACATTTCACCATGGCTACAGCTGTACGCCTGTGGCCGCTGTAATTGTTTATCATCAATAAAACCTTTAATTATGGTTATCAAGCTCATGTCTGTGGTTTGTGTTTCAGAGTGTGGGGGAGGGGGGGGTGGGGGAGGGGGAGGGGGGGGGGGGGGGGTTTAGTTAGGGGGTTAGTATAAAGTCTGTTGATGTGTGTCTGTTTCTGTTCCAAACTCCAAACACCAAATAAAACCATCTGAGCTGGAACAAGAGCTGTGATGATATTCGCCATCTTTAAATTTTACGTTTTAATGCCAAAAAATTTGAAGTTTTCAGTGTTTCTTCCCAAAAATTCTTCTGTTTCTCAATTTTTTGTTTTGGTCAGGGTGGAAAAGGCTCTGAATCAGCATTTAGGAGGCTTTCACACCAGCATCGTTTGGTCCGGACTTTTGGACCTTTTTGCTAAATTCGGATCATTTTGACCGGTGTGAACACGCCATGCGGACTCAGGTGCGGACCAAAATCTTGCAAAAGGTTTGCCAAAAATCGCCAGTCTCGGCCCTCTTCCATTCGGACTGTGGTGCGGATCATTTTGGTGTGAAAGCAACTTTGATAAAGTCTGAACCAAAGAAAGGAAATGATGATAAAAAATAAATACAGTAGCCATACCGATGGTTGTTCCTGTTTTAGGAGCTTAAACTACCGGCTTGGTTCGTTTTATAACCAAAGTTTTCCGGCTGGGCGGTGTTTGGACCTTCGGGCCAATCACAGCGCTTAAAAACAGAAAACTCCACTCAACCGGGTTGCTGGGCGACATTAAACAAACGCACAATCAAATAACAGCGACAGACAGTTTAACCTGAGCTGGGGAGCTGACAGGTAGGAAACTAGACATTCCTTCCTATTTTCAACCCAATGTGACAAAACAATGTGTAAAAGTAATAGTCTACCCAAAAATGAAAATTCAGTCATCATCTACTCATGCCGATGGAAAGTCGGGTGAAGTTTCTTAGTCCACAAAACAGTCCTGGAGCTTCACAGCAAAAAAGCATTGCAGCATTCTCCTAAACAACCAAAGTTGCTGGGGACTTGTTTGAAAACGGAAAAAAACAACCGAAAAACATAAAATGGCTCCATACAGCTCGTCCGGTGTAATCCAAGTCTCTGGAAGCCCGAGATCCCAAGTTGACTTGAAAAGACGTCATTTACACCCTTTTTTTTTAGCCGAAATCTTCACTGTAGCTGCTGAGCTCAAAGCCGCGTTCATGTTAGCGCGCGCCTCGTCTGAAGTGGGTGCACGAGCTCGAAGGCGCGTACATGCGCCGCTTGACAAGATCAACGAGAACTCGCGATCTCTCCATACCTCCGTGTTTACACTGCTACCCAGAAGCTAGCATCACACACAACAGAGAGAGCGCTGCTTAAGTTGCAGCAACAAGTGCCTCTGTCGGATTTAATGTTACATTTTCGGTCTTTGATCTGTTACCTAACCATTGTAGCTTCTTTCCTTAGCGCCGATAGCAAGATGTCTGTCCCATAGGTCCGCTTGATATTATAGTCGGTGTGAAACGAACCAGACCGATACAATGTAACAACCTAGCAAACTCTGGTTCGGACTTTAAGCGGACTTTGCAGTGTGAAAGCACCCTTAGACAATTATGGGTCATTACAACTCTCCATTGAAACCCAGACTAAATTCTTTTTGTGTTCACTGGCTGGTACGCCCAACTTTTCAGATGGTTAAACTTGAATTCCTCAGGTATATGATCTCCCAAAACGCTCCATCTTAACAAGTCATGTAGTCTATTATTGAGTCCTAAAATTTACATTTTCTTAAAATAAGTGAACAAATCTGCCAATGCCGTCAGATAATTTAATTTGCTTCCAGTGCTAATCAACTTGCATCAAGAATTTTGTAGAATCAAGAGTCATTTTCTTGGTAGTAGTGCAGTGATCTGTCTTTTTTCTGACTTGTTTCAACATACTGACATTCATTTTCTAGAAAATTCCCGAAACAAGTGAAGCTGTATTGGAAACAAGTGGAGTTATCTCAACTCATTGGCAGAATTTTTCTCTTGAGTTAAGAAAAATAAGATATGAGACTAAATGACTTGTTCAGATGGATGTTTTTTGCAGTGTATTGGCCACCGTACACTCTCTCTGACCAATCCAAACGAAGCAATACAACGGCTCAGATTTTTCTAAATGTTCTCTTGAATTCTGTTACACTTCAATGTAAACTAATGAGGTTTAAATCTGATCTGTAAACACTGAATACCATGTAGACTCTAACTGCTCAAACTTACGAAAAAAATACCAGACTCATATACATTTTACAAAACAATCGGATGTGCACTGCCTGTCGTACAGAAGACGATTAGGGCCACATGTGAAAAATGTGACCCTAACTGACTTTAAACTCAGAATTCTGAGCCCTTAGACAAGTCTTTCTGTGTATCTGTCTTTCTAGCTGTGATCTGTCTCTTTGTGACTCAACAGTAAAGTACACAGGGATTTTGCAATGCAATGCTGTTTTGTTGAATCAACGTTGAACATTAAACAAATTTTTGTGTGTGTGATGAGATTTGTTTTGTTTTAGGTTACTGGAATCCGATGCTTGGGGTTTCTGCATATGCACTTGAAAACCCCCCTGACCACCAGGCCGCGCGCGCACGTGCGCGCACACACACACACACACACATACACACACAAACACACACTTAAAGACTGGTGAGTGATGTTACATGATCAATAAACTGAACCAATCTAGGACACAGACTGCTTTTGTGCGCGCATTGACAAGACAAGCTAATGATTGATTGATGACATTACTGCTCTAAATAGAAAAGACATCTATCAGTCAAACCAATCTTTCATAGAGAGAGAGAGTAACTGTCTCAGTTCCTTCTCTGGACACGTATTTTATTATTTTTGCCTTATAAAGAGACGGACGTTTGTTTTTCCATCAGTCAGAAGAGAATAAATGCATTTTTGGGAAGAGGAAAAGATATTTATATAAGTATTTGTCGAAAGCTAAAGTTTGGCAGACAGCAGCCTGTTTGTGTTTCTGTTGGTCAAGATGAGATCAGCCGGAGTTTCTCTTCTCTTCATGTTTCTTCTCACCTCCAACTGCAACACAGTAAGTTCACTGTCAGTATGCTCTATAGAGCTGTATGTATAACATCCAAGCTGGAGTTGGCCCCTGCACTCTGTTCTACTTTTCCTCTTTTTTTATCAAATTTTCACAGCATTCAAATTGCAATGCTATCTTTTTTTGTGCTTAGTTACCGATCAATAGTGTCAAATGCCAAAAAAAAGGAAAACCTGGAAAAAAAAACCCCAGACAAAACAAAACAGCGAATGCCAATAATTAAGCAAAATCACACGAGAGGGAGTGCTGTAGTACTGTACATCAGCACGGCTGTGTTTTTCACAGCCGTGCTGATGTACAGTACAACAGCACAACCTCGAGTGTGATATTGCTTTTATACAACAGTTCTATAAACAAAGCTATTTATCAGGTAATGGTAATTTGAAACAACAGATGATTGTTATGCCTCTGCGCCGACGACAGCCGTGGCCGGAGGCATTATGTTTTCCGGTTGTCCGTCTGTCCCATTCTCATGAACGCGATATCTCAGGAACACCTTGAGGGAATTTCTTCAAACTTGGCACAAACATCCACTTGGACTCAAGGATGAACTGATTAGATTTTGGTGGTCAAAGGTCAAAGGTCAAGGTCACTGTGACCTCACAAACAACGTTTTTGGCCATAACTCAAGAATTCATACGCTAATTATGACAAAATTTCACAGAAATGTCTAATAGGATAAAATGATGAAGTGATGACATTTTATATCCAAAAGTTCAAAGGTCAACTTCACTGTGACATCATAATGTTTTGCTTACCACCGTAGCTGAGAAAACGATCTTGGGTCATTCTACAAAAACGGTGGAATGCTGTCACTTATTTTTGCAGACACCAAAATCCTTTAAGTTGACCTAATAATCACATTAATTATATATGTTCAATAAATAAAGACTGTCCTTGCAATGATAAAACAAAGTTTATTGGCGGAGGCATACAACCGCGAGGCGGTTATTTCTAGTTGTCCTTTATTCATCTCCGCCAACAAAAACCGTTCCCTCAGGATTCCACTACCAAGTGTTGCCAAGCAACACGTAAACTGTTTCCTGACTGCAAGCTAGCTGCTACTTTGAGGTTTGCACAGACGAATTCAGCTTACTTTCTTCCCAATCGTCGTCCTCTGACAGCTGTTCATAATTAAGGTCAAATGTTATTTTCGGAAATGTATCCATATTTGTACCATCGCTACTAGGTGCGAATGAAGTTACAGTTTTGTGTAGCTTAATCAAGGTTTTATTAGAACAGCTGTGAAGCGGGGTGGTACATACAGTAAAACAGCCCAGTGCTGTTATACTGTACATCAGCACTCATGGCATGCCTCTTGTCCAATCAAATTACTCGACCGGAACCAACTGTTGTATAATATCGTATATTGTGATATTTTGGCAGGACAGTGGCGCAAGCCCCGCCCCCACCCCAGACGAGTTTCTGGGCTCAACGGAATGTCTGGAGAAAAAGTAAGTGCTGCGGATTGGCTGGGTCTGTTCATTTGTTTTTCTTTCCTACATTTGTATACTACGCTCTTATATTGTTAATCAATTCTTTGTTCATTCTATTTTGTCATGTTATGTTGTTTTTACACATAGTTTAGTTCAGTTTTGTTTTGCTTTCCCTAGCTTGCTCTCTCTTTCATGCCTTATCATTCGTTTGTCAATTCCTTTCATCTTTCTTTTGTTCATTTATTCTTTATCTTCCTTTACATTATAGTTATCTGTATGTTGTTTAGTGTTTGTCCCTTTATCTTTCTATAAGGTTCACTCGTGCGTCATGTGACCTGGTGTTTTGTCCTCCATGGGAGCGTTGCGCCAACGGACGCTGT
This sequence comes from Centroberyx affinis, assembly GCF_046629955.1. Lineage (NCBI taxonomy): Eukaryota > Metazoa > Chordata > Actinopteri > Beryciformes > Berycidae > Centroberyx > Centroberyx affinis. The sequence continues at coordinate 8,230 of NW_027279716.1, forward strand.
TCCTGTAAACTGCCCTATCAGTGTCCCAGAGAGGGCGTCGCCCCGGTCTGTGGGCGGGACAACAGGCAGTACCTCTCCTACTGCCAGGTAAACACATGGAGCCATCGAGCAAGGCACTAACAGTGCTGGGGTCAGGGATTAAATGCCCACTGGGACGACCATTACTACAGATATAGACACTTCTGGTACTTTAAAGTATCAGTTCGGTGATTTTGGACCTATATATAATTAGTCTCTTCCATACCTGTAGTACTTGGACCCACAGACAGTATTGTCTGTAGCTCTTGGACCCACAGACAGTATTGTCTCCAGTCAGCTGTCAGTTGAAGCAGCGAGCTCCGCTGCCTCTTGCTGCAACAATGAGTCCAAACTGTTTGTCAGAATATCTCCAGAAAAGCCGTTTGTGTCTCCACAGAGTCGAGAAGAAACAGACTCAGTTCCTCTGTTACCCAATTTTCACTAATCAGGAAATCACAGAACTTTTTTTCTCTGCCGCAGCACAGACCACTGTGGGGTGAAAGGCGGTTCCTGGTGGAGTGATCTAGTTCTGGACGGTCGGGTCAGATTGTAAACAGTAGAGTTCGGTAGAAGACGATCCGCTGAGTGGAAACGGTCGGTGCCGCCGCTTTCCGGGCCGCGGAGAGAAATACGTCGGTCGCTCTCTGTTTCGTTTTCACAGACTGGCTTTTCTAGAAACATTCTGACAAACAGTTTGGACTCATTGTTGCAGCAAGAGGCAGCGGAGCTCGCTGCTTCAACTGACAGTTGACTCTGGAGACAATACTCTCTGTGGGTCCAAGTACTACAGGTATGGAAGAGACCAATCATGTATATAGGTTCAAAAACCCCTGAACTTACCCTTTAAGGTACTTTGGACAAAACCATCGACCGATAGCAGCTTTGCAGTTGCTGAAACAGCGTATTGACGGCACCTTGCTTCTGTAATTTGACACTGATGGATCATTAAGTGTAAACTAGTTGGACATTTGGAAGGGTGTGTCATGGTTGTGACTTTTTGGCTGGTCTAGGTTTTGTATTTCTTTGTCTGTTTCCCTGTCTAGTTCTCTTAGTTCTACGTGTACCTTGTTTCCTGTCTGCCCCAGCTGTGTCTAATTTGTAATCACCCCCCATGTGTATATTAGTCTTGTTCCCCAGTCAGTCTTGGTCAGATCATTGTGTTATGTTACTTGTGTCAGTTTGTGTAGAGCTCTTGTTTTTTGGTTTCCTGTGTCACCTGCTATCTGTTCAATTAAACACCCAGTCTTGGGGTTTTGATCACAACCTGCCTCGCTGTCCTGCGTTTGGGTCCTCACCACACCTCCCCATGACAGGGTGGGGTGTGAAGTGGGGTATAGATGATTTAAGAAATGCACTGCTGTTTTTATTATTTACATAAAAACGTCATCCTCCGGGCGCAAATATTCTTTTTTCAAACCCTGGCCAACCTATTTTTCAGTTGATGGCTCTCTCCTGTCGGACCAAGAAACCGCTCATGTCCCACTTTGGGGAAAACTGTGGAGGTGAGCTGTCAGAGATACACACCATGCAAAGAATATCTATCATAACATTACGTTATAATGTCGTGATCTACACTGAGTTTATAGTGAACTCATGTTACTTTACAGTGTTTTTTTCTCCATTCAAAACATTTTTACATCAGAGTTTCTGTCTCTGAGAAATCAGCAGCAGCCTCCTGTTAGCATTTGTTAGCAATGCTAGTGTAAGTCAATAGGGTATGAAACCATTGCTTTCAAAATAGCATTCAAGTGCTTGTGCAAGTTCTATTATGTATTCTAACTATTACTACAGCTATGTGAGTATATGGAATGGCTTGCATGTCATTTTTAGAGTTTTGGCTTCATACCGCATTGACTTGTGCTAGCATTGCTAACAAATGATAATAGGAGGTAAGCTCTAATGTTAAAACTTCCCAGCCGGCATTTTAACGTTTATTCACGGGTGAATCAATGTCGTGGATCGCTGTTGAACTTGGTTTCGATTTTGAAAGGCGAATCAACGTTGATATCGCAACGTTGTTTCAACGTCTTACTTTTCAACATGGGTGAATTAAGGTCTTGCGTCAACGTTGAATTAATGTTGAATTAAGTATTGATTTTGCAAACCAAATCAACGTTGAAATTGCGACTTTGTTTCAACGTCTTACTTTTCAACACTGAATAAATTGTTTCCTTTTCATTCTACACTGTACACAATTGTGCATTCAATTATATTATATAGTTTGCAATTGGATCAACATATGACAGTACTGACTGAATCAGTGATTTACATATTCCATGTTTTCAATGCATTGTTCATGTTTTGATTATGCAACTTGCTGTGCATAACTTGCAATACTACTATCCCTAAACCATATAAACAAAAATAAACACCTCTAAATAACTGTGATAAAGCTTGAATGTGATCAAATGAGATGCCCTGGGAAGAGATTATGGCACCTTCCTGAATAATTATGAGGGAAAGCAGCTGTAACAATTTACCTTACATAGATGGAAAGATGTTCTTTCACAGACATAGTCAGATTTCCAAACTTCTATCTGTAGTGCAGGTGGGATGTTCCACAATGTATGGGAGAAAAAAAGCACTGTATAAGATGCCAGAATGAAAAATGAAAACACAAACCACTTTTTTAGAAGGTGTATATATAGTTTTTTTTAATTATTATTATTATTTAGAGACAGCGGAACTGCTCAACAAAACAAAGGGGTAAACCCGTAAAAAAAATGGCGTGGGTCTTTACTTCTTACGGCCACCACCACCCATCCTCTCCGGTGCATACTTGAGGTACTTAGTCATGGTCTCCATTACTTTAGTTTGCGTTGTTTGGTGTGTGCTGATTACAGCGTCTTAAGAGGAAAAACAAACCACAGGTTAGATCATTGTCAAAAATGCTGTACATTTTAGCCCATGTATGACAAATCCTGTGTGGTGTACATTGTTGCCAAACATTTTCCAAAGCGGTACCAAAGTTGTTTAAGTAGGATCACATTAAATCACACTTTGAATGTTAAGAAAAGTAAAGTGCGCAAACTCTCTTGATTTGTGAAGCCAGAAAACCACTTTGTTGTTGCTAGGTAACTAAGTCCACTCAAGTATGTCACTTGGCATCTTCAACAGCATTTTTAGCCAATTTCACAAAAACCTTGATCTATTATTGGTCCAAAACTTGGATGGGCAGAGGACACTTTTTCTCTCTTGGATAGTGTGTGACAAGTTCAAAACTAATGATAGACTGACAACCAGCTGATGTAGGGTGCTTTTTCCCTACTGCATGTCAAATTAGGACCAGCGGCCTAACGTTACACAATACACTTTGGGACACTGGAAATCGCACTAGCAACTGCAAAAGCGCAAGTTGACAAAGTGCCAAAAGTGCCAGAAATGTTAGCTAATTTAGCTAACGTTAGCAAACTGTGGCGTTAGCATTTAACTTACCAGGCATTGGCATCATGCGTTTTAGTCATATCACTTTTTATATATAAATGATGTTATGCCTTTCAAATATTGACTTAACTTACCTTTCAAAGTTGTGGCATAAGATGTAGGTTAATTCACTTTTTTCTGTGTTTTACCGCTCTCTTGCCATCTGTCTACCAAAGATCCAAGTTCATGGATAGGCACGATTGTGCTACGCATGCACAGAGCTGTTACACTGTCAGTCTCGTGTATATTACCTCACAATTTGGGTCTGTCTGGGTCTGGATGGAGCAGATAAATATCAATGGGCTTGATAATGTTATATTTTTTATGTGAGATATCTATATTATATCTAATAAATATAAGAACATAACTTTATATATAATTATAGTCAATTATAATATATAAATAATATATATATATATATATATATACATTATTGTAATAATAATAATAATTATCATTGTTAATACTACTACTACAATACTAATCATTTATGATTATTATTATTATTGTTGTTGACTATTTTTTAACATAAATTTATATTTTTGAAGTGGTCTTATGATCAAAATATAATAAAATGCTAATAAAATAATGATCATATAAGGCAGAACGTTGTTGAAGACATTATGTTGATTCAACGTACAGATCTTGTTCAAATTTCAACATTGATTTATAAGTATTTTGTTAACCTTTTTATAACCATTTTGCATTGAACGTTTCAACGTTATTTCAACATTGAAACAACAACTGACATTATTTCAACCACATTTCACCGTTGAAGGTTGGTCACGTGCCAGCTGGGTTTTGGCTCATTCTATGAGAGGGCTTAATTAGTGATTAATAGGGTAGGCTTTAGGGATGTTAATGATTACTCAACGATCGATTAATCACCGTTAAGCATTTGATCGATCAAGCATATATTAACTGATCAATCGACAATGTAGGCTATGTGCTATTTCTCATTTCTTGCTGAAATAATTTACCGCCACAAGGGCGAAATTTAACTTTCACGGCTTATACAGAAGAAGAAGAAAGCCAAGCAAGAGGGCGGAAAGTCCAGTGTAGGAGCATTACACCCAAATAGACGACAGTGTTCATTGTAAACATTGTAATACAATGTTGAAATACAGCACATTTACAAGCACAGTGACAGGGAATGCGGGAAGATCTTTTGAATTTTGCTCGGTTGATTAACTTGTTGAGTAGGCCTAAAGACAGGTGTACACACATTTTGTATTTTGTATTTTCTGTCAAATGCTGTTTTTTTTTTACATAATGATTAATCGTTAACGTGACTGATGGTTGATTAAGGAAATTGATTAAAATTTGCATCCCTAGTAGGCTTATAAAATCACTGAACCTTTATCCAAACTGTATGTGTCCTGTGCACAGCTGTGCGTTTCTTTATTAAGGTGCTGGTGACTGTAGAAGTAAACAAAAAGTCCATAGCCAGGCATGTTCCACCACAAACACAAATAAATTAATGGGAGTTCTTTTTCCTTTTGCCATTCTTTTTTATTATCATTTGAATTACATTATTGGTAAATTAAGAATGCAGAGCAAACAGCATCGCTTCTTCATGAAGAGAAGACAGCAGCCTCGAGGAAGCAATGGTGAAATGCGTGGTTTATTCTGTAAACTTGGCTTGCTGATAGCCTGATGAAAATGAGAATTAAAAAACAATGATTAAAGATAAAGAAGTCACTCAGTTTATTTTATAATGTGCAGTAGACATACATAACTATGGACTTGTAATTTTGCTGCAATATTTTAATAGTTTCTCTCTCAAATGTATTACAGCATTACTCTTTTCTTTGTTTCTCTCCTCAGTGGATGATCCAAAGTTCAGCAGTTCAATAGACAGAGACACAGGACTGGTGAAGCTTTTCATTCCTGATAATGGGAGCGCAGGAGGAGGAGGGGGGGAGGAGGTGCTGGTGTGTGGGAAGCTGTGGGACACGGCTGCTGCTAACGTGGCCTGCAAGGAGGACAAGCACCCACTGTGAGAGGAGACATGTCTTTACATATACATACATATATACATACATGCAGTACATAAACACATAAGATAAGATATCACTTTATTAATCCCCTTGGGGAAATTCAGGAAACACCGAAACAACACCACAAACAACTTACATATGCATGTAGCCTAATACATATGCAAATACATATTATAGATGTTTCATTTCACAGTTTTCTCACCAATCTGCTCCCAGCCAGCTGAGTCTCCATGATGGAGGAACACTGTAGAACTGTGTGTTAGTTAATAAAGTGTAAATGTGTATGAAGCAGCTAGAAGCAGAGAGCAGCTGAGTCAGCTTGTTGTGGTGTGGCTGTAGATCCATTCAGTAACGTTCTCAGTAAAAGTGAATAGTGTGATAAGGTGGATTTGTTTCCAAATGTAGGTTACTGTGACACAGTAAACTGTCTTGTCTTTAGCCCTAGTCTCTACTCCAAAACATGAAGAGTTGTAGCTTGAGAAGAGTCAGCTCAGTTAACCTGAACAAACTGTTAGCTAGCTAACTAGCCAGCAAACACACTGATGTTAATGTGAACATGCTAACGCTAGCTGCTACTAACGGAATTGTATCCAATTCCAGACACTCAGTCACTCGCGTAATTTCTGGTGTTTACCGGCATCTTTATACGGAGTTCCCAACCGAAAGCTAAGTGACGTAAATTCATACACATTTCAGAAGCTAGGTATCAAATTTTATAAATATCTATACACATTTAAGCATATAAAACACTAAGTTACGCACTTAGTCATGAACAAGGAAAAATAAGAGCTTTGAGTACATAGCCTGCACTTCTTACAAGTATCTGTAACATTGTGAAGGTACAGGAAGGGTTAATAAAGGGTTAATATCGAGTATATGAATACACCGACACAGACGAAAGTAAGTGTCCGGAATTGGATACGAATTTTTAATCTAAAAAATAGGTGCGCTATCATCCATTTGCAGGGACTGGAAGAAAATCAATTACAAGTTAAGGTAAAAGCGATATTAAACTTTAAAAAAGACAGATGGAGGATTGTTAATTTATGAGAAACTTCAGCGAAAACAGTACAGGATGAAATATATTGGTATTTGATTGTGATCTTTTGGTCATATGCTGTCCAGAATTGGATACCCTGATGTTAGATATGTTAGCTAGTGTGCTAATCAGATGTGTTAACAACAAGACAGTGATGGTTAGCTGACCAGATGCTAGTTAGCTAACAAGCTGACATTATCTTAACACTAAATCAATCAGATGGATCAGTGATGAAATGATCAGTCAGAAACAGACAAAAATTAACCGTATGTTCAATTCTGTTGAGACGACAGAAACCGCCAGAGGGGGGTCACCTTACAGCTATCAAATGTGTGTGTGTGTGTGTGTGTGTGTGTGTGTGTGTGTGTGCGTGTGTAGCGGGGCAGCGTCAGCAGGGTTCGTATCGCTCAGGTCCCTGATGACCAACCCTAGCTACAAAATGTTGCCACGGATCTGTGTGAGCGTTCGTTGCCAAGGTTACGAGACATCCTTGGCCGAATGTGTCATCTATGACGCGGTTAGGATCGGCAACAGGAAGGTCGCCACGGCAACCTGTTACCAGGCAACCCAAGGTCAGTACCTCTCTTGGTCCAGATGTATCATTTTATCACTATTCTCTTTCCAAGCTGGTTTTGCTGCAGTGTTGTGACCTTGTTGTGTGTTTCTGTGTGTGTGTGTATGTGTGTGTGTGTGTGTTCCAGAGGCAGCGGAGTGTGAGTTCAGGTGTGTGAACAGCAAATGTGTGTTTCTGAACCAGACGTGTGACGGAGTTGACGACTGTGGAGACCGCAGTGACGAGATGTGCTGCAAGAGTAAAACACACACACACACACACACACACACACACACAGATGTATCACCTGGTATATCCCATGTTTTCTCTCATAAAGTGACTGATGTGTGTTTATGTGTGTGTATGTTTTTATGTGTGTGTGTGTGTGTGTGTCAGGATGCAGGAATGATGCGCTCCACTGCAGGACGGGGGTGTGTGTGTCCAGAGAGGCGGTCGGTGATGGAATGATCGACTGTCTGGACGGCCAGGACGAATCACCGAGATACACAACTACTGACCACAGTGAGACACACACACACACACACACACACTAATTATTTCTCAAAAATGGTTGTTGTATTTTGCACTTTGCACTTTATGGTACTTAATAATATTTCTTACTTTCTTGAACTTTTTAACTTGAACTTGGTAAATTGTGACTGAAACAATTTCCCCCAGGGATGAATAAAGTCTTCTGAATCTGAATACTCTGTTTGAAAGGTCATTACGAGGGTTTCATTTTTACATTAAATCTGTAAATGTTATTAACGGATATGCAGTGAACTTGCAGGCTTCAAAATTTTTCTGTGATTGGTTAAGTTTTCTGGAGTTGCAGATTCCTGGGGGTCTGGTTCATGAACACTTGGTAGATACATGGACACAGATGTTATTTACAGCCATGGAGAGATCAGGCAGTGGAGTGACTCCCTCTGCCCATACACACACACTGGAGTCACTCTGCACTAATGCACCATACAGACTGGCAGTGTGGGCGTGGCCTTAGTCACGCAGTTACTGTTGTCCGGCACTGGAGGGCAGTGTAGACTTTAGGAAGAAGTCTGCAGAAAACTGTTAAATGTTATTTTTCACATATTTCCTATTTGTCCACAGGGTCAACGGAGATGCACAGCCTACTCAGAAACACAGGTATGTTACCTGTTACCATGGTAACAAACTCATTGCCATGTAATCCCTTCACCAACACACAGGCACACAGCAACAGTGGTGGGCTGCACTTCCTATTACTATGGTAACTGACTCAACCGTGGCAACACTGTAACATATTACCAGTCTCACAGAAACATAGGTACAGTGTAGTTACTGTAATGAATGTGGGTTTTGTCCTTATTTAGCAGAATACTGCTATTAATGCCAGAGCCTTTGAATAATCACAGATGCAAGTGTATACAGTACAGTCTTTATTAAATCGTCACATAGACAAATATATATATAAACATCGAACAAAAAGTTTGGAAATTTGTGTTTGGTAGATTATTTCTCTGTTGTAGCAATGCTTCTTGGCAATACATTTTATACCGTTGGAAAGCCTGTTTATTTCCCTTTTAAATGGTGCCTCATTTGTAAGGAACATGCATTTGTGGGATGAGCAGCACAGCTGAGTATGTGGGTTGCGCTCATGTAAAATTTGCCAAATCTTCTCTGCCAATGCCAAACAGCTTATTCTGCTGTTGCTATTGACTCTTGTTTGGTGTTGTTTGGTGGATTGGATGATTGAAGTCTATCAGTAACAAGGAAGAAACAAGACATATTGGCAATTTTACAATTTATTCATTTAACAAACAGTCAGGAGCCTCAGTAGCGTGTGGAAGAACCATACACAGCCACAACAGCCTGGCACCTCCTCCTCATGCTGGTCACCAGCCTGGTCACACACTGCTGTGGGATGGCATTCCACTCCTCAACCAGGATTTCTCGCAAGTCAGCCAACGTGGTTGTGTTGGTCACTCTAGCACGAACGGCACGCCCAAGCTGATCCCATAAGTGTTCAATTGGGTTGAGGTCAGGACTGTTGGCAGGCCATTCCATTCTCTCTACTCCCAAATTCTGGAGGTAGTCTCTGATAAACCCCGCTCTGTGGGGGCAAGCGTTGTCATCTTGGAGGATGGAGTTCGGTCCCAGACTGTGGAGATATGGGATTGCCACTGGTTGCAGAATCTCATCTCGATATCTCTCTGCATTGAGATCGCCTCCAATGATGACAAGCCTCGTTTTTCCAGTGATGGAGATGCCGCCCCACACCATCACACCGCCTCCACCAAAAGGTGTTACTCTATCGGTGCAGCAATCAGCATAGCGTTCTCCCCTTCTTCTCCACACTTTGACCCTACGATCCAACTTCTGTAGGCAGAATCTGGACTCATCGCTGAACATAACGTTCCTCCACATGTTCAGGTTCCAGTGCAGGTGTTGCCGACACCAGCGCAAACGGGCCTGACGGTGAAGGGCAGTCATGGCAGGCCTCCTGGCAGCCCCATGAGCCCGGAGATTGGCTGCGTGCAGTCTGTTCCGGATTGTCTGGGCCGAGAGCCGTGTGCCATATCGTCCTGCAAACCTTGACTGCAAATCTGTAGAAGACAGCCTACGGTTCCTAAGTGCTGAAAGGGTGAGGAACCGGTCTTCTTGGGGTGTCGTCTTCTTGGGACGCCCACTTCGCGGTCTGTCTCTGACATCCCCCGTTTCATGGAACTTGGCCTTCAGCTTGGAGATGGTACTATGGCTCACTCCAAATAATGCCGCAACTTGCTTTTGTGGAACACCAGCTTGAAGTTGCCCTATCGCACAGGCCTTATCGAGATCAGACAAACGTGGCATGCCGATTCTTGGAGCAGACACCAGTTGACCACTGTAGCAGGGCCCATGCTCACAGGTGCTGCCAATCAGGTGCCAATCAGGTACCTGATTGTCAGCACCTGGGGGTATCGGAAGCTCAAAACAAGAGTCAATAGCAACGGCTTCCACTAAGTTGAAGAACCACTATACACAGGGCTAGACTCTAGCTTAAGGCACACAGGCACTGCAATACACCACTACCACCGGCTTATAGTGAAACCATCTGAATGTCCCGCCTATGGGCTTGCCCCTCCCTCATCTGTTCCCCCTCCCCACGCTATTAAAACCACAAATAGGCTGACCTACACACACACATACAAATATACATACACAATATTTAAAACGCGCAACTTAACTCGCCCGCTCGGCGAGACCCTCCCCCAGGGTCTAAACTTGAGACGCCGTCCAACTCCCCGGGGAAACAGCTTTGCTGGACGGCGTGGACAGGATTCGGTCGGGCGCCAGTGTCACGCCAGAAGGCAGGAAGTAAGACAGGGAGCGGTGACAGCTACTGCACTCTTCTACAGTCCCGGCCCTGACTTTCTACAGGAGGCAGCAGACCTCCCCTCCTAACACAGGAAGAGCTAACCCCCTACTCTGCCTGTCTTCATCGCCGGAAGTCCTAAATAACTGCGAACGACACCCTCCCTCCCAAAAGAGTGCCGAACCGCAGCAGAAAGATGCTCCCCCTGAATGCGACCTCTGCTCAGTCTTTTGTCTGCTTAAGAGTCTCTCCCGCGCTTGCAATCAGTCCCACCTGTATTCAATCAGTTCAGTCAATCGGTGAGTCCATGCTTATTACGTCACTGATCAGAGAGTCCCACAGCTCATTCACATCACATTACCATGGCAACACACACCATGTAATCCTTAATAGTACTAGACTCAGTAGTAGTAGTAGTAATAGTAGTAGTAATAGTAGATAAGCAGTAGTAAAAGTAGTAGTAACAGCAGCATAAGTAGCACACATACCTGTTACCATGGTAACATTACCACAACCATGGCAACGCACCACCCCTCTCAAAAACACAGGTACATGGCACTACAATGGCCCTAATTACCACGGTAACACAAATTACCATGGAAACACAGTCCTTCACAACCAAAAAAACTGCCATGGCTGAATGCCGTCAACCATCACAATGCATTTGTTACCATAGCAGCTCACTTGCTACCATGGCAACGGCACTCATTCCAGTGTAAACCATCATATCACATAACATGTTTTCATTACAGTGGTAATCTGAAGCTGGTCACTGTCATTCAGGATGATGATGATATTTACTGTTTTGTTTTTTTTCAGACTACATCTCTCCAAAAAGTGGTATGTAGTCTAAATTACATTTATAGATATACACCACTACATAGTAGTAGTATCAGTAGTTGTATCAGCAGCAGCAGTAGTGGTAGTAGTATCAGTAGTAGTAGTAGTAATGTCAGCACTAGCAGTAGTAGTAGGTATAGTACAAACTATAGTAGTAGTTTCAGTAGTACCACAAATATTATTAGTAGTGTATTAACAGTATGGAGACTAGTAGAGTAGAGCTAAAAATGGTGCTGTGTGTGTGTGTAGAGACGAGGGCCAACAGACAGCATCTGGAGTCCAGGCTGTACTGTGGGATTCCCAACTCCACCACAGTGGATGACGAGGAGGAGCGAGGGAGGAGCAGCCGAGTGAAAAGGGTGGTGGGAGGAATACCAGCCAAACCGGTCAGTTAGATACACTGCAGGTCTCTCTCACTCTCTCTCTCTGCCTGTTAAAGCTGCTCAGAGTTTTTTACTGTCAATCTATCACTCAAAGGAATATATAATGTAAACCAATGAGAGCCAATTGGTCTCCTCTATCTCACACCAGTTGTATTGTTAGTTCCAGTGTTTCTCCACATTAAGACTACATTTCCCATAAGCCTCATCGCTTCCTGCCCCCCCCCCCCCCACCTCCCTGAGGAGGATCAACATGTTGGAAGTGATTTTTCCATCGGCCTTTCCCTCCTTCCACAGAACATCTTAAAGTCACGATGACATGACAAATTAATTTCTCACATTGAGAGTGCAGGTAGAACCAAAATGGACTTGATTGGAGCACAGCCAAAAATAATAGTAGTATGGCAGAGAACTCACTTTTCACTTGAATTTATTGGCACATGCTGATGTTTTGGCCATAGACTGTAAAAAAAGATGGACGTAGTGAGTGTGACATCACCCACAGGTTTCTGAAGGGCCGTTTTGAAGCCAAAAGTTATAACCGTTATATCCCATTAGTAATTACTTTGAAAATCGCCTTATGGACACATATCGCAAGAAGTGAAATTAGCTACTGAGACCATAATCTCTTGTCGAAACAAGACTAGGTCAAAACCTAGTATATGGCTGGACCGTGTATGGGTGTGCCACGTGCCACGGCCGACCATTGGTATAACTAACTCTGCTGTAGACTGCTAATACAGAATAATAGTCCATACATCCACTGATCTCCAGCGCGTCCCGTCTCGTCTCTCTCCACCGCTAACCCTCCACCGTGCCCACGGCCCGCATTGATCCTCCCGATCCAAGCGCCAGTCGCTCTGCTACCCATCGGTGCGGAAAACGCTGTTCGCTGGACACCCGGTGACACATCGGCGATGGGACCCGGGAACAAACCAGGAACAAATCGCCGCCCATCTATCGGCACTGGTTGGCACCGTGGCCCCAGGAAACTCCGGGAAGCGTCGGCAGTAAGCCATCGGCGCGCCAAAACCTCCATGTTTGTTTGTGTCTCTCTCTCTGCCGACAGAACAGAGGGCTGTCAGGTGGACTGAGCTCGTGCATATGCATCGAAATAAACGGCGATATGATATAATTGTATAGATTGGTCAGCCTGCTTACTGTGTGGGAGAAATGGGCTCCTGATGTCAGAGGAGAAACAAGATGGCGGAGAAAACTAATCTTAAATTTCTGGCTCTGTGATCCTGTGATGTGCCACCTGCCACAGCCGACCGATGGTGTAACTTCATCACTCAGTCAGTCAGTCAGTCAGTGAGTGAAAGACATTCGCGTTTATAGGGCTGGCCCCGCTGTTGCGGTCCAGCCAAAAATGTATTGACTTTATATTTTGGATTTAGAGTCTTTTTGGAGCCGGACTCTAGCGGACATCAGAGGAACTGCATCTTTCAGCCACTTCCTTATTGGCTTCAAAATTCACCCAAGGTTTTGGCCGCTTGGTTTCAGCCCATACAGCCTTCATCAGCGCATAAGTCTGTTTACCTGCCTGTCTGTCTGTTTACCTGTCTGTCTGTCTGTCTGTAGACCCAGATCCAGTGGCAGGTTGCAATAGTGGAGAACCGGAAGATGGACTGTGGAGGAGCGTACATAGGAGGCTGCTGGGTGCTGACTGCTGCTCACTGTGTCAGGTAGGGTGTGTGTGTGTGTGTGTGTGTGTGTGTGTGTGTGTCAGTGCTGACAGTAGTAGTTTGAAACTCTAGTAGTAGTGGCAAGAGTAAGAGTTATAGCAGCAGTGGCTGTAGTAGTTATACTAGTAGTAACTGGTCTGTTTAAGTTGTACTGTCTGTCAGTTCTGTGATACTTGATTCAGTTTCAGCACCACCTAGTAGCGATTTGTTACATTTTCTGTTTTGCAAACTACCTCCTGTCATAGATAATAATGGTGTGACCGTTCAAATGGGCCACGCCCACAAAGTGCAGTACAAGTGATATTCCCCACTTTATCTCTATGGGCAAAACAAAAAATCGACATTTTCTGTGGTTGAGCCCATAGAAATTGAACAGGGTTTCGCACTTGTACTGCACTTTGTAGGCGTGGCCTTTATGCCACGCCAGTAGTAGTAGTAGCAATAGCAGTTTTAGTAGCAGTGCTAGTAGTATTAGTATTATATTATGATTGTAGTAGCAGTAATAGTCTCTCGCCCCTCTCTCCCTCCCAGGTCCAAACGCAATGCATACTGGGTGAAGTTTTCTCTGTGGAGGAAGCACAGACCTCAGGACACGACCACCATCGCTCCAGTTCAGGACATCCACATCCACCCCCTGTATCCGTCCATCCATTTACAGCTTATCTATCTATCTATCTATCTATCTATCTATCTATCTACTCCATCAATCCATCCATGCTTGCTATCCCATTTTATCCTCTTTTCTAATACAGGTCCATCTTCTTTAAACTCTTTATTTTCCTTATATTATTAGTCTTTTTGGGCTACATGCTTTACTTTTTAGACACATAAAGTAACTCACATTCATTCATTCCCTCACAGTTAGCTCCTGTCTGCCCTCTAGTGGCCATTAGGAGGCATGACAGTGTTGACTGGCTGTGTCCTTGTTTACTTTTTTTAACCATCTTTTTCACATTCTATTCGCTATGTTCTGTCTTTACATTTTTATGTTCTCTACTGGTTTTACTTCAGTTTCTTCCCTATTATACTTTAGTTACTTTCTTTACTTGCTGTTCCTGTCTTTCATGACTATTTTCTTTACTGCTTTCCTTACTTTTTACTTTATTTTCCTGACTTTATCCTTATTTTAATTATGTTTTTATTTTCTGTAATTACCTTCACTTTCTTAGCTTTGTTTTCTCTTTTTTTTGGTTCATTTTGTTTTCTTCACTTGTGTTATTTATTCACTTCATGTCCTTTACCCCCCCCCCCCCCCACACCCAGGTACAATGACAGCAACTATGAGAACGACATCGCTCTGCTGCAGCTGGAGAAGCTTCCGTTCAGTGATGTGTGTTTAAAGGAAAACCCGGCGGTCAGCGCAGTCTGCGTTCCCTGGAGCCTCCAGCTGTTCCAGCCAAACCACACCTGCAGCATCTCTGGATGGGGACGCACCGCAGGTCAACACACTGAAGCACGACCAGCTTCCATCCACATAGATAGATACATACCGTATTTCCTCTAATAGTGGCCGGTAGTTAATGAAAAGCCGGGTCCCCGATAATGGCCGGGGCCGTGGTCGACACAAACAAATAAAGGTCGGCCCCAAATACAGGCCGGGGAAAAAAACAAAGGAAAAAACAGCAGTGGATACCGGTAAACTCCTGGTGCCTGTTATATAATGTAACTGTAGTTTGTAGTAACGTACAAGTGCCACAAGATGGCAGTATGCCACAAGATGGCTCAGCCGGCGGAAGTCTCTGGAGCGTGCCGTCGTCGATTACCGTAATTATCGGTAATGCGTTGCAGTAACAAAAAAACGGCTACCTAACGAACCCCAACAGAAGCAGATCAGAAAACAAGGAGGCTTTGTACTAAAATATGAGCAAATATACTTATCAAACGGAGGGAATTAGAAATAAAGGCCTGTCTCTAATATAAGCCTGCTTCCAATAAAGGCCTGGTACCCTCTGCAGTTGAGGGAAATAAAGGCCCGGGTCAATATTAGAGGAAATACGGTACACAATGTGGATAGGTAGGTGGGTCATGATAATTAGGTAGATAGTGAGTTAGCTAGATAGGTAGGTAGGTAGTTAAACAAGTAGATAATTTGGTAGTCAGTGATAATGATTATTTTCATTATTAATTAGCATAGTGTAGTGATTATTTTACAAATACCCATCACACTTCCCAGTGTCCAAAGTGATTCTTTGAGTCTTTACTTAGTCTGACCAGCAGCCAAAAAAAAAAAAAAGTACTCATGATATGAAACAGAGAAAAGCAGCAACCAGCAAATCTTTGTTATTATTATTCACTGATAAATGATTACAATTATTAATTTGTTATCAGATTAATTTTCTGTCAATCGACTAATCCATTTATCAACAATCGGCAATCTAGTCAGTGAGTTAATCTGTTCCCATAGTTAGTCAGTCAGGTAGGTAGGTCATCAAAAAAGTAGAAAATTTGGTAGATAATCAGTGAGTTAATATTTTAGGTAGGTAGGTGGAAATTTAAATATTAGGTTAGGGTCTCTATCCGCAACCAGGAACTTTCAGAGCGTCTCGAAACTGCAATAAAACTCTGGAAAGTGAGTTTTGAAAGCCAGAAATCCCAGCAGCTTGCCAAGTAATCAATGAATCATTAGTACTGATCAACTGTCAACCCCTATCAACCCCTCCACAGATATATTATGGTCTGTTTGTGATATGGGGCGGGATAAACATTAATGACACTTTAAAAGTTTTTAGTCAGTTAGCTAGATCATCAGAAATGTAAGTACTCAGTCACATTGCTGAATTAATTGATTACTCAGCTTGATCATTGGAAGTGTAGTTAAATACTCAGTCTGTCAGTTGGTTAGCTTGTTCAATATCTGATTAAAGACTAACTGAGTGAGTACAAATCATTAACTTCACTCTCTGCAGGCGGTCGGTCATCTGATGTGTTGCTCTGGGCCAACGTCTCCCTCATCGCCGACTGCCAGAGATTCTACAAAGATCGCTTCAAACCAGGCATGATGTGCGCAGGTAGGGGTGTGTGTGTGTCTGTGTGTTTGAGTGTAAATGGTGATGTACTATATACACATTTAAACAAGCTAATTTGTAGGTTCCATGATGTGTGAAGGTACCAAACTTGTGTGCGTTTGTTTATATTTGCATTTGTTTGTGTGTGTATGTGTGTGCGCGCGTGTGTGTGTGCAGGCGACCTGGACGGCAGGGTGGACTCGTGTCAGGGTGACAGCGGCGGGCCTCTGGTGTGCGAGGACGACCTGGGAGTTTCCTACCTGTGGGGCATCGTCTCCCAGAGGGAGCGCTGCGGCCAGCCGGGCTTCCCGGGGGTTTACACCCAGGTGGGCGGGGAGGGGGATGAAGATAAACTTGATCAGAGTTTATCTTTAGACCTGACACTGGCAGGCTGATTGATTGATTGACTTTATTCGATAAATTAAGTAAGGGATAATGCCCGACGAGGTGTCCATTATCAGGAATTAAAGGACGACAGGGAGGCCAGCCGAGGACGGTTACCTCCATTCATTCCTGATTATGGACACCTTGAAGGGCATTATCCCACTTATACCATGGTCACTTGCCAAAGAAAAAAAAAATTAGGACCATTAATTTATATTTTCATGCGTTTTGTATTCAAAATCTAAAGTTTTTCACAAGCCATAACTCAGTTTCCCTGGTAACACCTGAGGGTTTGACTAATACCTGGAACAATCATTACTATCCCATAAGGTTCTTATGCAATGGAAACGTTCATTACTCCAGTAAATAGGACGAACCTTAGATACGACTTGGCAGCGGGAGATATTTCTTGTCTGCTCAGCTCATAGAACCCTATGAGCTGAGCTAACGTTATGCTAGCAACATTCAAAGTCAATAACAAACAGTAAATATAATTTGACAGTATGTTTAACACCAAGACTAGCTAGCTATCCAGCCATGTCATTGTCCCCAAATCAATATCAAGATTTTCACGAACATACAAATTGTAAACGGAGGCTTTGACTGTCCCTGTTGCTATGGTTACTCATTTTAGATACAGGCTGATGCTACGTAGCCAGCGCATTAATTTAGAACGGTGAACAGACAGTTTCACTGGAACTACTTAGTAGATGTCCATTATCAGGAATTAATGGACACTCTGCAGCCAATCAGAATCGAGTATGCACCCAGACCATGGTATAAAATACAATATACAAATGTACATACAGTACTAAAATTCATCAGGATATCGCAATAAAGTCACATGACTTATTTCCATTGCAGTCCTGAGGTCTAGGCTAGGAGGCAGGCAGGAAAAGGGAGTGACATGTATATGCTACTAATATCCCATTTTTACACTGAAACACCTAATAAAAACAATATTATACAATCATGAAAATAATTTAAAAAAAACACACAAGTTCAGAAACCAGTGCAAACTTAGAACTGTCCTAGAAAAGATGTTTCACTATACCAACTTATACAGCATCCATTTTTTCAGTTGTTTTTTAAAACTATTCAGAGAATGGGCAGATTTAATTTTGTTTGGGGTTTATTCCACTCCTCCCCCTCTGTGTAGAGAAATGTACTTCTCCCTACTTCGCTTTTTAGATTGGGTTGATTGTTTGGGTTGTTGATACTATGAGGAAAGGGACGATCTACTCATCTCCTGATACAATGCGATATGCGATGTGTCATTCAGGCTTCAGTACGACCACGATACAATGTGATAAAAGTTCGATGACAACAAAGTCTGTCTGTGCAGAATTATGTTTATTTCTGAGCCAAAAATCTTTCTGTAACTTCACCGTAATCTCTTAAAAACGAGATCACACTAGTCACTATTAATAGAATTACATAAAATTGGCTACTTTTTGGTCGTTTTTTGCAGTTTGTAGTTTTTTGTGTGTTGTTGTGTCTATTGCCGCTGGTTAGGTTTCATTTAGGATTTACATTAAAGACATTTTCTAATCATAAATTCATTTATACCTACCTACTCTTAATACAACCACTCATCATACCAGATAATTAATCTGACAATTAAGCTTCTGCAAAATAAATGGATCATAAAATACACTCAAATACACACAATCTTGATGATTGAAAATATGATTACCTCTATCTCTTTAGCCGTTATCTGAATACTACAAAAATGTCTCATGTGTCACGGTTGTCTATAATATGCATTAAATACAATCAATCCCCAAAAAATTCTCTGACCAAATCCCTCTACTGTTTAATCTATTTAGAAATCCCCTTAAACACGCAGGGAATACGAGCATAAGAGATGTTCACATTCATTAGGATTTTTAGGGTGAAATTTTCAATCAACCTGACCATGCAGTATGTTTAAAAGTGTGAAATCTCAAGATTCTGTATACACAAATTTACAATTCCAAAGTTATAGCAGCAACAATCCCCTCTTTTGTAACAGGAGTTCACACAAGGCAGACTCACGGAAAATGGCAAGGGAGAAACCAATTACCTTCAATCACATATTAAATCCACAAACGATATGAATCACGGTAATGACGGTATCCTAATCCCGGCACCGTCCATCCAACTAAACTAGTAACAGCCACAAAAACTTGTCTGCTGTTTACTCTGCAATTTTTGATCATGTTTTTTCTCTGGTTAGAGGTGAGTAGTAGAGAAGTGTTTCTGAAAATAACTACTACAAATTGGGGAAATCACTTGGGTTGGGTCTTTATGTTTCCCTTCTCATCTGGGACAAAACCAAAAACCTGCCAGGTAAGCAAAGTTGTCCTTTTTTCCCCCAACATCTTCCATCATCTGAAAATGGCGGCTTTCGTTGTGCAGTTTACCCCCCTCCTTGGCAACGTCCACCTTTCTAAAAGATTATCTAGTAGCAGCAAGTGGGATAGCATGTCCTTAACTCAATATTATTTGCAAAAATATAGACTACACAGCTGCATTAACAGTCCCTCTAGTTAAATATTCATGGGCATTCAGTAGCACAGCGATAATGCAAACAAACTACCAAATCAGCTTATAGTAAGAAGTCCTTACATTTAAATGTACGCACACCGTCAATGGAAGAAGGAGAGTCAAAGAAAATCCCAGGTGATAGTCCAAAGTCAAAGAATAGTTTTTAGAAACCGTCTCTCTCGCCCCGTATTTGTAAAGTCCCGCCCCTTGATGCTCATTGGGTAGAATTTGGGGTGGTGACATGATGGACAGCAAATTTGACCAACAACAATCACAGGAGCAGTGGGGTGATTTTTGGGGGGTGACTGGAAACAGTCTAGGTGATCAGGACTTGTCCCGACTTGTTTCCAATGTAATTAAATGAACTGGGGGGATTGGGGAACTTCTTGAAACCAATCCAATCCAAATCCAACGGTCTATATATTTCACTAACTCATAATATTCGCTAATGGTAAGCTAAGTTAGGTATGGCTATGACAGTTACCGCATTACCACATTTTTTTTATTATAAACATCGAACAAAAAGTTTGGAAATTTGTGTTTGGTAGATTATTTCTCTGTTGTAACAATGCTTCTTGGCAATACATTTTATACCGTTGGAAAGCCTGTTTATTTCCATTTTAAATGGTGCCCCATTTGTAAGGAACATGCATTTGTGGGATGAGCAGCACAGCTGAGTATGTGGGTTGCGCTCATGAAAAATTTGCCAAATCTTCTCTGCCAATGCCAAACAGCTTATTCTGCTGTTGCTATTGACTCTTGTTTTGAGCTTCCGGTACCCCCAGGTGCTGACAATCAGGTACCTAATTGGCACCTGATTGGCAGCACCTGTGAGCATGGGCCCTGCTACAGTGGTCAATTGGTGTCTGCTCCAAGAATCGGCATGCCACGTTTGTCTGATCTCGATAAGGCCTGTGCGATAGGGCAACTTCAAGCTGGTGTTCCACAAAAGCAAGTTGCGGCATTATTTGGAGTGAGCCATAGTACCATCTCCAAGCTGAAGGCCAAGTTCCATGAAACGGGGGATGTCAGAGACAGACCGCGAAGTGGGCGTCCCAAGAAGACGACACCCCAAGAAGACCGGTTCCTCACCCTTTCAGCACTTAGGAACCGTAGGCTGTCTTCTACAGATTTGCAGTCAAGGTTTGCAGGACGATATGGCACATGGCTCTCGGCCCAGACAATCCGGAACAGACTGCACGCAGCCAATCTCCGGGCTCATGGGGCTGCCAGGAGGCCTGCCATGACTGCCCTTCACCGCCAGGCCCGTTTGCGCTGGTGTCGGCAACACCTGCACTGGAACCTGAACATGTGGAGGAACGTTATGTTCAGCGATGAGTCCAGATTCTGCCTACGGAAGTTGGATCGTAGGGTCAAAGTGTGGAGAAGACAGGGAGAACGCTATGCTGATTGCTGCACCGATAGAGTAACACCTTTTGGTGGAGGCGGTGTGATGGTGTGGGGCGGCATCTCCATCACTGGAAAAACGAGGCTTGTCATCATTGGAGGCGATCTCAATGCAGAGAGATATCGAGATGAGATTCTGCAACCAGTGGCGATCCCATATCTCCACAGTCTGGGACCGAACTCCATCCTCCAAGATGACAACGCTCGCCCCCACAGAGCGGGGTTTATCAGAGACTACCTCCAGAATTTGGGAGTAGAGAGAATGGAATGGCCTGCCAACAGTCCTGACCTCAACCCAATTGAACACTTATGGGATCAGCTTGGGCGTGCCGTTCGTGCTAGAGTGACCAACACAACCACGTTGGCAGACTTGCGACAAATCCTGGTTGAGGAGTGGAATGCCATCCCACAGCAGTGTGTGACCAGGCTGGTGACCAGCATGAGGAGGAGGTGCCAGGCTGTTGTGGCTGTGTATGGTTCTTCCACACGCTACTGAGGCTCCTGACTGTTAAATGAATAAATTGTAAAATTGCCAATATGTCTTGTTTCTTCCTTGTTACTGATAGACTTCAATCATCCAATCCACCAAACAACACCAAACAAGAGTCAATAGCAACAGCAGAATAAGCTGTTTGGCATTGGCAGAGAAGATTTGGCAAATTTTACATGAGCGCAACCCACATACTCAGCTGTGCTGCTCATCCCACAAATGCATGTTCCTTACAAATGAGGCACCATTTAAAAGGGAAATAAACAGGCTTTCCAACGGTATAAAATGTATTGCCAAGAAGCATTGTTACAACAGAGAAATAATCTACCAAACACAAATTTCCGAACTTTTTGTTCGATGTTTATAAATTATTACAAACACATCGCCAAAAGCCCTTGAGTAGCAAAACGGCAAAAAAGAACTTACCAAACAGTAACAAACTATAAAGATATTTCAAAAACATGACAGGATTGTTCAATCATCATCAATCTATTTTACAGTGTTATATCGTATACAATAAAAAGAAAATACCCAGCATGAATAACATTTGCTAAATGTCAAGTATTTACATATATATAATGAGCTCTGTCCATTAAATCCTTTTGAGAATGTGCTTTTACGCACACTCTTTCTCTCCTGTCCTCCGACACACAGTCAACACTCTGGAGTCATTCCTATGTTCCCAGGGTCCTATGTTCCCCAGATTTATATGCCACATAATGGGAACATGACAAAGGGTCCTATGTTCCCCAGTTCTAGGGTTAGGGTTAGAGACCTTCAAAATCAAATAAAAATATAGCCGCAAGCGGCGATTGAGGGGTCCAAGCACAATTTGATAAGACAGACAGATAGACAAAACATTACAGAAGGTAGAAAGACACACACAAAAAGTGACATGTTGTGAAGTTCGGACATGCAGTCTAACACCGGCTTTTGTGTTGGCCCGTGACTTCTGTGGAATTTTGATTGTGGCCCATACGGTTCAGAAGTTATAGGCCAAAACGTAAAATTGCTTGTTATAGCGCCACCATGAGGCCAATTGACTTGGGTTTCATTGCCTGAGTAGCGGCTGAGACTTTCGACGTATCTGAGAAGTTTGGTCATCGTAGCTCTTACGGTTTCTGAGATCCAGATACTTTTAGGGCAGAAGAAGAAGCGGAATAATAATAATCCGAACAAAAACAATAGGGTTCCCAGCACTACGTGCTTGGACCCCTAAATATGGTCATTTGTCCAAAAATTTGAAACTTAAGACATTACGCTTAGTTATCACAAGCTTAGTGGTGTGAGGAGACAGCATTACCCACAGGATTTGAAACCACAATCTTTTACATTGCAGACCTATGCATTAACCATTAGGCTACTGAGTCCACAGGATGGGCATCAAAGGAACACCAAAAAATAGGGCCAAGTAATGAGACTGTCCAAGCTATAGGCTATTTAGAGTCTTCGAGTATTTTAACTATGGTCAACTATGGTTACAATACCATCAAATGTTGCATGCTACCTCAGAGTTGACCTGTGCACATATGTACCAAATTTGTTTAAGGTAGGCCAACAACTTCCTGACTTATGGCAATTTTTGTATATTAGGCCCAAATTTTGAAAGCCAGTTGTAGCAAAACTGTATGGACTATCAAAAAACTGCTCAATAACTTTTGTGCAGGACAGTCCAGACATGCTGTGAGCGAAACTTGGTGAAGATTGGACAAAATATGTAGGAGAAGAAGCGAAAAAACAGTTTTGGACAAAATTCAACATGGTGGAAAACCTTGTGGGCTGAAATGGGAGTGGCCTATATGGATAGATGCAACTTGGCCCAAGGAATCCAGCAATCAAGGAATTTTAAATTTTTTGAAATGTTGCTATAGTGCCCCCTATAGGCAGAATGACACCAATTTTTTTTATATTAGTTGAGACTACATACCTGCACACGTGTACCAAGTTTGGTTACCATTGGACAATGCGTTCCTGAGTTTTGGTGATTTTTGTGAAATAGGCCCCACCCACGACAGTTGACCAAACTTTGGAAGTCGATTATATGAAAACGGTGTTGAATATCAAAAAACTGCTCGATAGCTTTTGTGCAGGACAATCCAGACATGCTGTGTGGCAAATCTGGTGAAGATTGGACAAAATTTCTAGGAGGAGTAGCGAAAAAACTGTTTTGGACACAATTCAAAATGGCGGAAAATCTAGTTAGGCAGAAATGGGCGGGGCCTATATGGATGGATGCAGAATGAACCAAGGAATCCAGGGAAAGTGGAATTTTGATTGTGGCCCATATGGTTCAGAAGTTATAGGCCAAAACGTAAAGTTGCTTGTTATAGCACCACCATGAGGCCAATTGACGTGGATTTCGTAACCTGAGTAGCGGCTGAGACTTTGGACCTATCTGCCAAGTTTGGTCGCTGTAGCTCTTACGGTTTCTAAGATCCAGATACTTTTAGGGCAGAAGAAGAAGCGGAATAATAATCCTAACAAAAACCATTGGTTTTGTTGTGTTTATATAGCTGTTTCGAAGCCTTGTTCTAATAAAAAACTGGATAATATTTATGAAATATTTTAACTTGAAACGGGTCAAATTTGACCCAAACACATTAGGAGGGTTAATGTGTGTTGACAGAATATTGAACTGAGGACCTTGGGAACTTAGGACCCTGGGAACATAGGACCTTGGGAACTTAGGACCCTGAGAACATAGGACCTTGGGAACTTAGGACCCTGGGAACATAGGACCTTGGGAACTTAGGACCCTGAGAACATAGGACCTTGGGAACTTAGGACCCTGAGAACATAGGACCCTGGGAACATAGGACCTTGGGAACTTAGGACCCTGGGAACATAGGACCTTGAGAACTTAGGACCCTGGGAACATAGATACGCTCCCAACACTCCCACAGGATTTCTCTGAAGCTGTTCCTTGGCTCACTTTGTCTGAAAAAAAGTCTGTTTATGATGACTAGCTGTCGATATTGAAGTTTGGATATGCCATGGAAATACGGAAGCGCAATGTTGTGCAGTCAATTGCTTCAGTGTCTGAAGTTAAAAGTAATGTAGATGTTCCATGTGAAGGGAATTAGTTTATTTGCGTTTTAATGCCCAGCTGTCCACATAAATAGAGCTGAATGGAAGGATGAACCTGGCTGCAGTAACTGGAGACAGTTGTTTACAGTGATCCAATATTATACTGACTGAAGCAAAGGCAACATCTTTAAAAAATAAAAACATTTGCACATGTGCTTTGAGTTCACATGTGGGTTTTCATGTGACTTTTTTTGTAAGAGATGGCAATCAGTTTAATGGTTAATAATAATTCTCTCTCTTTCTCTCATAGGTCGCTCATTACTTTGAGTGGATCAGATATAAAACAGGCTGGCCTGCTGTCACCAGATTCAACTTCTGATATCACACACACACACACACACACACACACACACACTCACCACGTACACTGTTTTACCAACCATATTCTAAACTAGATGTTTAGAATATAATGGGACTCTCAACGTGGGGTCCGGGGACCACCAGGGGTCCTTGAGGGGGTTCCAGGGGGTCCCCAGCAAATTGATGAATTGTTAAACTTTAGCATTATTTAATTTACAAAAAGTTAACACAATTAGAGAATGTAGAAGAATGACTATTTTGACTATCATAGTTTCACTGTTATCTCTCTACCTACAATACATGGAGTTCATGGACAAAATCAAATCTAACAATAAAAATATTCTCAGATTTGGGTCTGAGAGACAAAATCTCATCAAATGGGGGTCCATGGCTCTAATGTGGACTAAAGTAGGGGTCCTTGTGTAGCGTGTTGAGTCGAAAATATCGAACTTATAATTTGGTAAAGGCATATAAATATTAATATTCTGATCAAGAGATCAGATTACACTCGTTGGGGCACCACCTTCGTAAATGAAGGACCTTTACTCATACTTATCAGTCATCAATCTAAAGATCACGAGATCTTTCCAGTTCAGGGATTACTTTTCTCTGCAGGTAAGGAAACACATGACAACTTCTCTGCAATAGATGGGAATATTTATTTAACGATCCAAGTATAACCATATTCAATGAAATAAGCAATATAAATCACTGATATTGATCACCAGAATAAAATACGGAAACTATAGACTAAATTAGACATGGAATGAAATGAAACAGAATAAGGATGAAAGGAAAATGATAATGAAATGTGGGAATAAGAATTGGCAGCAGTAAATGGAGAGATGTATGGATCAATTAAGCAGAGTAACGAGGCGGAAAGCTACGGGACACCTAAACTATAAAGCCTAACTTTCTTTATCTATTTAATTTGAATCTAAGCTTTTGCATCAACTCTCAGCAGTAAAGACGTGGATAGTCAGAGCCTACTTGTTCAGTTGGAGGTCTTGCCGGTCGGGTTGTCTGGTCCCGCTGAGCTCGGAGAGACGGACTCGGCGAGGCCGGTTGCCTGGCAACGGCAGACGCTGGATGGAACAGCTGGTCTCTGGTACTATCATCACGTCGGGGCAAGCAGCGCTACCGGCTCGTCAAAGCTGTAGTCGTCAGGCCCGTGGATGTAGAACACTGTGGCGATGTTGCACCAGTGTTGGCTGCTGGATGGAGTTGAAAGTTCGAGCTCTTCTAACTGTTGTAAAGTCTAAATAATCTCGTTCCTAAATAGCTTCAAAAGCAATCTTCGCTTGGCCGGGCGTCGATAACTTCTTGACTATTAGACGCGAGGTTCAAACTTCTTGCAAGCGATTCTTAAGTTTATCTGGAGAAGACGTCTCTAACTCCAGGCTCAAACTCTAAGTTTCACTAAAGGCGAGTTGCAGCTAAAATTGTTGATCTTGGTTTCAGCAGGTTTCTTGGTGAGGGCGGAATCTTGAACGAACGTTGAACACGCACGTTGGACTGAACGTTGAACTCTGAACGTTGAACTGCGAACAAGGCCAGATCAGAGAGTTTTATAGATCTTTGAATTTCCAGGCGTGGTTCGCCATGCAAATCACGCTTCGCGCTCTTTTTCTGTTACGCCTTGTTTACTAATTAATTTCTTTGTTTGAGATGGTCCCACCCCGAATAGGGAGAGGGGGGGGAAATGGATGTAAGAGGAATTTTTCCTCTAGTCTATTTTATTTTGAGATCCCTTACAAAAGTGATCTTAATTAAGATTTCTTCCTAAAGTAATACGCAGGTATTTTACATCTCCACCAATTACTGTTGTCAATTGATCAAAATAATAAAAACCTGGGAACTTACATTCTAAATTATATGGCTAGCATATCAATATAAGGACCTCAAATAAATCTTCATGGCCTAATCTATAACTAGACAAACTTTACCAAGTTAACTCATATATGTAACTTGTGTTTCTAACTATGTGACTAATGTGAAAAACAATTTAACTATTTAATCCCATTAAACTTGGTCAACATTATACTGACCTGTCCTAGTTATAAATGACCACAAGGTGACAGTGTGGTATCATGCAAAAAGAAAGGGAGAGTAAAGTAATTGTAATCATTTCCTTACAACAGCTAACATTGTGGGTGCATGCAATCCACCACAAATTAAGCGGCTTTAACATATATAGTTGGCACATTTAGCCTATACTTCAAGATACATGATACACTTAAAAAAAAACATTTGAAGAAGTATAGGGTTGAGAGTGAGTTCAGAAGAGAGAGCAGAGAGAGGGAAAAGATTTATAACAGTCCTGTTCCAGAGAGGGGTAGTGAGGAGACTCTGGTAAGTGTCAACAGCAGTCTGTTGTTCCTTCATATTGACACTTTGGTATGTATACCCGTTCTCACCCAACGGTGAATGTCCCTTTCGATTGATCAGACCGTCTGGTGCTCCAATAAAGATAAGGGAGGGTGATCCCCTATCTTCGTAGGTGAGGAAGGTATGAAGGTGTGAATGTATTGTTCCTTAGGGATCCTGAGTCCCTGAGTCCTTCATCTCCCGATGGCTGGAAGATAAAGGTTGTTAACTCTGGAATGTGTGAGAAAGCTGCAAACCTCCTCGCAGTATCCTGTCGTTAATTCCCCAAAAGCTTTTAGGGTGACATCTCCTGCTGGCAGATGCCCCTTTCGAAGTTGTGGTTTGTATCAACCAGACGTCTTTATGGCCATTTGTTGTGATAGGCCATGTTGTGTTGATTCGAGAAAGCAACAGAGAGGTTGGCTTTCTCCAAAGGTCTCACTGGTATCGCTACACTTGATATGAAAAAGGTTGAGAATCACTGGTTTAGACGAACCAGACTAACGTTAACCAGTCCAGTGTACACACTGACAGGGATTAGATTGACATTTCACCATGGCTACAGCCTGTGGATGTTGTCATTGCGTAATATCAATTAAACTTTGAATTGTGGTTATCAAATTCCTGTGCATGTGTTTTGTGTTTCTGTAGCCAGCAAAAAACTGATTTGTTTTTGTAGCTGCTAAAATTTTAAGTTCAGGAATAACTCCTACATGTTTATTGTATGATTTCTAATACATAAGTGAAACCAACCAGGTACAGTATATTTCAACAAATAATCTTTTTTATTGCGAATGTTTAATGTATTTCAATGCAGAAGTGCAGTTTTTAAGGCCTCTGGTGACAGTAAGAATGTGTTTGTGGAGGGAGACCTTTTTGTACAGCGATGTACAAAAAGCAAAATACAGTTTCAGCCACATGGAAGACAGTAAAAACCTTCTGTAAAAACTTTCAAGTAGAACAGTATCCAATCTATATAAACTCATGCAGGTTTCTTCGGCTCAGTCTGGATCTGACACAGTGGGAGCTGCAGTCGGACGGGACTCCTCAACAGAGGTGGGGGACTCGAGTCTCATGACTTGACTCGAGTCAGACTCGAGTCGCAAATTTGAGGACTTGAGACTTGCTTGACTAACATTGATAAAAGACTCGACTTGACTGACTTGGTATTCATGACTTGAGACTTGACTTAGACTTGAGACAGATGACTCGAAAGGACTTTTTTTTTTTTTTATTACATACGAAAACTGGTCTCAATTAGAAGCCGGTTGCCATTGATTTTTTTACTTGCATTCAAACATCAGTCACATTTGCTGATCGCCATGGCGGCACAGAGAAAAAAGTACGACCTGAAATTCAAGCTGTCAGTTGTCAAATTTGCTGAACAAAACTCAGGAGAAGCAGCAGCAAGACATTTCTCCATTGATCTTTTTTTGGCTTTCATCCTTTCTAAGGTAGGCTACCGGTATTTTGATGCTCTCTCTCTCTCTCTGCTCTCTGTGCTTTAGTAACCGCTGTGAAACAATCAGAAAATAACGTTTTATTTCTCTGATTCACCGGCTTTCTCGCTACCACCACTCCCTGTCTTCATTCACTTTCTAGCTCACTCGACCACCACTTCTCTCTCTCTCTCTCTCTCAGCGCTGTCTCTCGGAGCGAGATCAAATGAATGATTCGTAATTGATATGTTATTCGATTGTTTGTTTATTTTTATACAAGTAATATTCATACTGGTTTAAATAAACAATTTGATAGTATTTCCCATCTTAGCTGAGCAATTTGTGCAAAAGGAATTCAAGGCCTGTCCCAAATATAGGCCGGTTGAGTTCAGTGTTTGAAGCAAATAAAAGCCATCGCTATTAATTGAAGTTTTACAGTATTTGCATTTTTCTAGATATTGATATTAAGCAGTTACTATTACCTGGCTGAAGGGGAGCCAGGGCAGGAGGCTTAACATTGTGATGTAATGTTTTTGTTTCGTACGTCTGTTTTCACTTTAGAGCCCTTTAGAGCTATAGGGCTATATTATAATTTCAGAGCCCCACTCTCCATTGTTGTTCATTTAGGAGGATTGCCACAAAATGTCAAATATCAGTAAGATTTATAAGATGTAAGCAGGCTGCAACAGTTTTCGTTAATGTTGAAAATAAAACTCAACTTTTCATGACCACTGTCTTTTAACTGATTTAAATGTGGAAACAAAATCTGGGGTAGATCATCAGAATTTCATATGACTTGACTTGTGACTTGCTTGACCTGAGCAATGACTTGACTTGCTTGACTTCTAGCAGGGACTCGACTTGACTTGCTTGATTCTCACCACAGTGACTTGGGACTTGCTTGAGACTTGAAGGTTAAGACTTGAGACTTGCTTGTGACTTGCATATGTGTGACTTACTCCCACTTCTGAGTAGTAGTATAAAGTTAGTTAAAATTGTAGTAGCAGTAGTAGTTGCAGCAGTAGTAGTAGTAGTAGTAACAGTAGTAGCAGCAATAACTAGTAGCAGTACTAGTCGCAGTAATAGTCTCTCGCCCCTCTCTCTCTCTCTCCCAGGCCGAACCCCAGTGCGTTCATGGTGAAGTTTTCTCTGTGGAGGAAGGACAGATCTCAGAACACCACCGACATTGTTCCTGTCCAGGACGTCATCATACACCCCAAGTATCCATCCATCTGTTTATGCATCTGTGAGGTTTGCCCGGGCGGTCGAGGAGGCAAATGAGGAGAGTGATAGACCAGGGTGGCGTTCCAACAAGAAACATTTATTTTTCTTGCACCGTGAACAACAGACTTGCCCAACACCTGCCAGCATACACCTTCCAGCCCCACAAACACATACATACAGACTGACTGCCTTATAAAGGGTGTTGCTCTACTAATGGGCTGGCACGTACCATTCACAGGGGTACCTAAACACAGATATCTACGCACATGAATATACAATAAATATTTACATAAAACTCTTACAAAAATATTTACAATCCTAATAAATATTTACATACCCAAAATATATACAAAAATTACCAATAAATATCCTACGTCAATATATACATTCAAACAGTACAACAAACTACCCCTCTACCCTCTTCCCGCTTGCTGTAACCCTCCCGGAACTAATAATAGGTGCGCAGGTCCCTGGGGAATTCTTTTGCCCACACACCTTGGGAGAAGGAGAAGAGGCAGAGGTAAGTTTGTGCATGACGCTACATTTCAAGGTACTGTTATTTAGCATTGCATTAGCTCACATTATACTCGTTAAATATTTGCTACAATTGAATTGTCAATCAATGCGCATTTCACGTTCACAGGCGAACGACGAGGCGGAACAGCCCAGCATCCCCGCTGTGAAACACCCGACACATGCGAGCTGCAATATACAAACAATCAATAAATAAGTACATTTGTTATCATACCACATGTGTGTTTATTTAACCTGTGTACCAATATATGCAAACCTGTGCATCAATTAACCCCATTTCTTCTAGCAATAATATTTACTATTCAAGCGAGAACCAGTAACGGCGACCCGTCGTTACAGCATCTATCCATCCATCCATCCATCCATCCATCAGTTTATACACCTATCCATCCATCCATCCATCTGTTTATACATCCATCCATCCATCCATCCATCCATCCATCTATCCATCCATCCATCCGTTTATACATCCATCCATCTATCCATCCATCCATCCATCCATCCATCTGTTTATACATCCATCCATCCATCCATCTGTTTTTACTTCCATCCATCCATCCATCCATCTGTTTATACATCCATCCATCCATCCATTTGTTTATACACCTATCCATCCATCCATCCCTCACCTTTTCCCCCTCTCTTTCTCATACAGGTTCATCATCTTTAAACACTTCACTTTCTTTTCTTTATATTATTAATCGTCTTTACTTTTTAGATGCAATAACTAACTCACATATTCATTCATTCATTTATTGATTCACTCACAGTTAACTCCTACAGTATCTGCCCGTCACTGTCCATTAGCAGGCATGGTAATGTCTTTTAATTGACTACTGGGTCACTATTAGAGGAAATACGGTATGTAGGTGTGGAAGCTTAATTTTAAGGAACAAGTTTGTTGATTTTGTACCTATATACAGTATATAATTCCTCTCTTCCTCCTTTAGTTCTTGGACGCACAGACAATATTGTCGCCAGAGTCAGCTGTCAGTTGAAGCAGCGAGCCCCGCTGCCTCTTGCTGCAACAGTGAGTCCAAACTCTTTGTCAAAATATCTCCAATTCTGTCTGACAAGACTGTCTGTGGGTCCAAGTACTTCTTGTCAATTTACTGTCTTCAAGAAGTAACCAAACTCTCTGTCTCTCCCTCTCTCTCTCTCTCTCTCATAGGTCGCTTATTTCTTTGAGTGGATCAGAACTCACACAGGCTGGCCTGCTGTCACCAGATTCAACTCCTGATATCACACACACACACACACACACACACCACTTTCACTATTTTACCAGCCAACTAGTTGTTTAGAATACAATTGGACTCCAGATGGTTAATGCAGTTTAGACTTACCAGACCAGATTAACATTGGTTGTTACCTCCATTTCCTCCATGTACACATTTACATGGATTAGATTTACATTTCACCATGGCTACAGCTGTAGGCCTGTGGCCGCTGTAATTGTTTATTATCAATAAAACCTTTAATTATGGTTATCAAGCTCATGTCTGTGGTTTGTGTTTCGGGGGGGGGGGGGGGGGGTTGACATGTGAATCGTTCTGATTTGTGCTGATAATTTTGGGAACTTTACTGTTCGTAAAAGTTGAATTAATGTCCTGTCAGGATTCTTCAGGCTCTTTACGTCCCTGCTCTGTTTCTTGTTTCAAATGGAAAGGAGTTGCTGTTGTGTGTTTGTGACAAGCTACACATTCAAATATCACACATTTAAATAGATTGGTCAGATCTTTTTCCCTATATCTACACCAGACTTTTTTCACATTTACCTTGTAATAAAGTAGAATTGTCCAAGCCTTCTGATTGGTCTAAGACGCGTTCTAACCGTGCTGAGAATTCCCATGATGCAAGTCGAAATCTGTATTCAGCAAAAAATTTTTTTAAAAAGAAGCAAATTCAAACCTTCGGAAAACCTGGATCATGTCTGGTTAAAAAAAATTGATTTCCTTTTCAGTGTGAACTGTGCTTAAAGTTAAATCATCTGATTTCATAGAGCCTGACTGAAACCGTTCACTTGGGTTTTTATTTATCATGAACTTGTGTTTTATGTTATTCAAAAGATATATTATTATAATGGTTAGTATGAAGTCTGTTGATGTGTGTCTGTTTCCGTTCCAAACTCCAAACACCAAATAAAGCCATCTGAGCTGGAAGACAATCCGGTGGGACTTTCGTCTATTTTCCTTACTGTCTGTATTAAAGTTGAACCTATATGGGTTTTTCAGGGTCAATAAACTGAAGCTGCCAACAGCAAATATTTTGTGATTATATTTGTTTTTCCTGCCAAAAAAATTGAAGTTTTCAGTGTTTCTGCCCAAAAATTCTTCTGTTTCTTAATTTTTTGTTTTGTTTTGGTCAGGGTGGAAAAGGTTCTGAATCACCATTTAGGCTTTCACACCAGCATCGTTTGGTCCGGACTTTGAATTCTGACTTTATTCTCACGTGGCCTTAATCCTCTTGCAGCAAATCAAATTGCAGCAACAAGTGCCTCTGTCAGATCTAACGTTACATTTTCAGTCTTTGATCTGTTACCTAACCGTTGTAGCTTCTTTCAATAGCGCCAAAGATCCATTGAAACCCAGACTAAATTCTTTTTGTGTTCACTGGCTGGTAGGCCCAACTCTTCAGATGGTTACACTTGGATTCCTCAGGTATATGATCTCCCAAAACTCGCCATCTTAACAAGTCATGTTAAGAGTCATTTTCTTGGTAGTAGTGCAGTGATCTGTCTTTTTTCTGACTTGTTTCAACAGACTGACACTCATTTCTAGAAAATTCCTTAAACAAGTGAAGCTGCATTGGAAACAATTGGAGTTATCTCAACTCATTGGTAGAATTTTTCTCTTGAGTTAAGAAAAATAAGATATATGAGACTAAATGACTTGTTCAGATGGATGTTTTTTGCAGTGTATTGGCCACCGTACACTCTCTCTGACCAATCCAAACGAAGCAATACAATGGCTCAGATCTTTCAAAATGTTCTCTTGTGATTTTAATTCTCTTACATTCATCATGATGGCTTATAATTTACTTATTGTGTGAGGATTTTTTCAATTAACACAGACACCTGAATCTACAAACAGTGGTGACATACTTTTAGGAAAGATTTGTTTTTGTTTTTGTCAATTATTCATTGTAACTTTTGTTTGAATATTTCAGACTGCCAACTAATGAGGTTTAAATCTGATTTGTAAACACTGAATTCCATATAGACTTTCACTGCTCAAACTTACGAAAAAAATACCAGACTTGTATACATTTTACAAAAAAATCGGATGTGCGCTGCTTGTCGTACAGAAGACGATTAGGGCCACATGTGAAAAATGTGGCCCTAACTGACCTTAAACTCAGAATTCTGAATTTATTCTGAGAACTCAACTTTGAATACTTCCATACTGTCTACATAGCAGAACTGTCTATCTTTATCTGACTAGTTGCCTGTCTTCATATGTAATTCGGCTGCATGTTTGTTTCTTTTCAAAACTATATATGAAACTTCCTTCCTGTATTTCTGTCTTTCTGTTTACCTGTCTTTCTAGCTGTGATCTGTCTCTTTGTGACTCAACAGTAAAGTACACAGGGATTTTGAAACACTGTTTTGTTGAATCAACGTTGAACATTTAACTCATTTTTGTGTGTGTGATGAAATTAGTTTTGTTTTAGGTTACTGGAATCCGATGCTTGGGGTTTCCGCATATGCACATGAAAACTCCCCCGACCCCCAGACCGCGCACACACACACACACACACACACACACACACACACACACACACACACACTTAAAGACTGGTGAGTGATGTTACATGATCAATAAACTGAACCAATCTAGGACACAGACTGCTTTTGTGTGGGTGTCCACATTGACAAGACAAGCTAATGATTGATTGATGACATCACTGCTCTAAATAGAAAAGACATCTATCAGTCAAACAACTCTTTCATAGAGAGAGAGAGCAACTGTCTCAGTTCCCTCTCTGGACATGTATTTTATTATTTTTGCCTTATAAAGAGACGGACGTTTGTTTTTCCATCAGTCAGAAGAGAATAAATGCATTTTGGGGAATAGGAAAAGAGAAACATATTTGTCGAAAGCTAAAGTTTGGCAGACAGCAGCCTGTTTGTGTTTCTGTTGGTCAGGATGAGATCAGCCGGAGTTTCTCTACTCTTCATGTTTCTTCTCATCTCCAACTGCAACACGGTGAGTTCACTGTCAGTATGCTCTATAGAGCTGTATGGCATACAAGCTATGGCCCATGCACTCTGTTCTACTTTTCCTCTTTTTTTATCAAATTTTCACAGCATTCAAATTGCTATGCTAACTTTTTTTGTGCTTAGTTACCGATCAATAGTGTCAAATGCCAAAAAAAAAGGAAAACCTGAAAAAAAAAAAACCCCAGACAAAACAAAACAGCGAACGCCAATAATTAAGCAAAATCATACGAGAGGGAGTGCTGTAGTACTGTACATCAGCACGGCTGTGTTTTGGTCGCAGGCCGAACTATATCTCAGGAACGCCTTGAGGGGATTTTTTCAAATTTGGGTCAAGGATGAACTGATTAGATTTTGGTGGTCAAAGGTCAAGGTCACTGTAACCTCACAAAAGACGTTTTTGGCCATAACTCAAGAATTCATACGCTAATTATGACAAAATTTCACAGAAATGTCTAATAGGATAAAATGATGAAGTGATGACATTTTATATCCAAAAGTTCAAAGGTCAACTTCACTCATAATGTTTTGCTTACCACTGTAGCTGAGAAAACGATCTTGGGTCATTCTACAAAAACGGTGGAAGTGCTGTCACTTATTTTTTCAGACACATATGTTCAATAA
Organism: Centroberyx affinis; assembly: GCF_046629955.1. Taxonomy (NCBI): domain Eukaryota; kingdom Metazoa; phylum Chordata; class Actinopteri; order Beryciformes; family Berycidae; genus Centroberyx; species Centroberyx affinis. The sequence goes on from NW_027279716.1 coordinate 43,111, forward strand.
ATAAAGACTGTCCTTGCAATGATAAAACAACATTTATTGGCGGAGGCATACAACCGCGAGGCAGTTATTTCTAGTTGTCTTTTATTCGTCTCCGCCAACAAAAACCGTTCCCTCAGGATTCCACTACCAAGTGTTGCCAAGCAACACGTAAACTGTTTCCTGACTGCAAGCTAGCTGCTACTTTGAGGTTTGCACAGACGAATTCAGCTTACTTTCTTCCCAATCGTCGTCCTCTGACGGCCGTTCATAATTAAGGTCACAGGTTACAGTTTTGTGTAGCCAAATCAAGGTTTTATCAAGGTTTAACACCTGTGAAGAGGGGTGGTACATACAGTAAAACGGCCCAGTGCTGTTATACTGTACATCAGCACTCATGCGTTATACTCTTGTATAATATCGTATATTGTGATATTTTGGCAGGACAGCGGCGCAACCGCAAGCCCCGCCCCGACTCCAGACGAGTTTCTGGGCTCAACGGAATGTCTGGAGAAAAAGTAAGTGCTGCGGATTGGCTGGGTCTGTTCATTTGTTTTTCTTTCCTTCATTTGTATACTATGCTCTTATATTGTTAATCAATTCTTTGTTCATTCTATTTTGTCATGTTATGTTGTTTTTACATATAGTTTAGTTCAGTTTTGTTTTGCTTTCCCTAGCTTGCTCTCTCTTTCATGCCTTTTCATTCATTTGTCAATTCCTTTCATCTTTCTTTTGTTCATTTATTCTTTATCTTCCCTTACATTATAGTTATCTGTATGTTGTTTAGTGTTTGTCCCTTTATCTTTCTATAAGGTTCACTCGTGCGTCATGTGACCTGGTGTTTTGTCCTCCATGGGAGCGTTGCGCCAACGGACGCTGTTCCTGTAAACTGCCCTATCAGTGTCCCAGAGAGGGCGTGGCCCCGGTCTGTGGGCGGGACAACAGGCAGTACCTCTCCTACTGCCAGGTAAACACATGGAGCCATCGAGCAAGGCACTAACAGTACCGGGGTCAGGGGTTAAATTCCCACTGGGACGACCATTACTACAGATATAGACACTTCTGGTACTTTAAAGTATCAGTTCAGTGATTTTGGACCTATATATAATTAGTCTCTTCCATACCTGTAGTACTTGGACCCACAGACAGTATTGTCTGTAGCTCTTGGACCCACAGACAGTATTGTCTCCAGTCAGCTGTCAGTTGAAGCAGCGAGCTCCGCTGCCTCTTGTTGCAACAATGAGTCCAAACTGTTTGTCAGAATGTTTCTAGAAAAGCCAGTCTGTGCAAACGAAACAGAGAGCGACCGACGCATTTCTCTCCACGGCCCGGAAAGCGGCGGCAACGACCGTTTCCACTCAGCGGATCGTCTTCTACCGAACTCTACTGTTTACAATCTGACCCGACCGTCCAGAACTAGATCACTCCGCCAGAAACCGCCTTTCACCCCACAGCGGTCTGTGCTGCGGCAGAGAAAAAGTTCTGTGATTTCCTGATTAGTGAAAGTTGCGTTACGGAGGAACTAAGTCTGTTTCCTCTCGGCTCTGTGGAGACACAAACGGCTTTTCTGGAGATATTCTGACAAACAGTTTGGACTCATTGTTGCAGCAAGAGGCAGCAGAGCTCACTGCTTCAACTGACAGTTGACTCTGGAGACAATACTGTCTGTGGGTCCAAGTACTACAGGTATGGAAGAGACCAATCATATATATAGGTTCAAAAACCCCTGAACTTATCCTTTAAGGTACTTTGGACAAAACCATCGACCGATAGCAGCTTTGCAGTTGCTGAAACAGCGTATTGACGGCACCTTGCATCTGTAATTTGACACTGAGGGATCATTAAGTGTAAACTAGTTGGACATTTGGAAGGGTGGGGTGTGAAGTGGGAGATAGATGATTTAAGAAATGCACTGCTGTTTTTATTATTTACATAAAAACATCATCCTCCGGGCGCAAATATTCCTTTTTCAAACCTTGGTCAACTTATTTTTCAGGCGATGGCTCTCTCCTGTCGGACCAAGAAACCGCTCATGTCCCACTTTGGGGAAAACTGTGGAGGTGAGCTGTCAGAGATACACACCATGCAAAGAATATCTATCATAACATTACGTTATAATGTCGTGATCTACACTGAGTTTATAGTGAACTCATGTAACTTTACATGTTTTTTTCTCCATTCAAACCATTTTTACATCAGAGTTTCTGTCTCTGAGAAATCAGCAGCAGCCTCCTGTTAGCATTTGTTAGCAATGCAGGTGTACAAACACACATTTTGTATTTTGTATTTTCTATGTCAAAAGCTGTTTTTTTTACATAATGATTAATCGTTAACGTGACTGACGGTCGATTAAGGAAATTGATTTAAATTTGCATCCCTAGTAGGCTTATAAAATCACTGAACCTTTATCCAAACTGTATGTCCTGTGCACAGCTGTGCGTTTCTTTATTAAGGTGCTGGTGACTGTAGAAGTAAACAAAGTCCATAGCCAGGCATGTTCCACCACAAACACAAATAAATTAATGGGAGTTCTTTTTCCTTTTGCCATTCTTTCTTATTATCATTTCAATTACATTATCGGTAAATTAAGAATGCAGAGCAAACAGCAGGTTTCTCCATCGCTTCTTCATGAAGAGAAGACAGCAGCCTCGAAGAAGCAATGGTGAAATGCGTGGTTTATTCTGCAAACTTGACTTGCTGATAGCCTGATGAAAATGAGAATTAAAAAACAATGATAAAAGATAAAGAAGTCACTCAGTTTATTTTATAATGTGCAGTAGACATACATAACTATGGACTCTTTTCTTTGTCTCTCTCCTCAGTGGATGATCCAAAGTTCAGCAGTTCAATAGACAGAGACACAGGACTGGTGATGCTTTTCATTCCTGATAATGGGAGGACAGGAGCAGGAGGAGGAGAGGAGGTGCTGGTGTGTGGGAAGCTGTGGGACACGGCTGCTGCTAACGTGGCCTGCAAGGAGGACAAGCACCCACTGTGAGAGGAGACATGTCTTTACATATACATACATATATACATACATGCAGTACATAAACACATAAGATAAGATATCACTTTATTAATCCCCTTGGGGAAATTCAGGAAACACCGAAACAACACCACAAACAACTTACATATGCATGTAGCCTAATACATATGCAAATACATATTATAGATGTTTCATTTCACAGTTTTCTCACCAATCTGCTCCCAGCCAGCTGAGTCTCCATGATGGAGGAACACTGTAGAACTGTGTGTTAGTTAATAAAGTGTAAATGTGTATGAAGCAGCTAGAAGCAGAGAGCAGCTGAGTCAGCTTGTTGTGGTGTGGCTGTAGATCCATTCAGTAACGTTCTCAGTAAAAGTGAATAGTGTGATAAGGTGGATTTGTTTCCAAATGTAGGTTACTGTGACACAGTAAACTGTCTTGTCTTTAGCCCTAGTCTCTACTCCAAAACATGAAGAGTTGGAGCTTGAGAAGAGTCAGCTCAGTTAACCTGAACAAACTGTTAGCTAGCTAACTAGCCAGCAAACACACTGATGTTAATGTGAACATGCTAACGCTAGCTGCTACTAACGGAATTGTATCCAATTCCGGACACTCGGTCACTTGCGTAATTTCTGGTGTTTACCGGCATCTTTATACGGAGTTCTCAACCGAAAGCTAAGTGATGTAAATTCATACACATTTCAGAAGCTAGGTATCAGATTTCATAAATATCTATACACATTTAAGCATGTAAAACACTAAGTTATGAACTTAGTCACGAACAAGAAGCGGTAAGCCTTAAATCCCACTTTGGGCGACAGTTACTTCATGTAGAGAATCAGTATTGGCTGATAAATGGAAAAATAAGAGGTTTGAGTACATAGCCTGCACTTCTTACAAGTATCTGTAACATTGTGAAGGTACAGGAAGGGTTAATAAAGGGTTAATATCGAGTATATGAACACACCGACACAGACGAAAGTAAGTGTCCGGAATTGGAAACAAATTTTTAATCTAAAAAATAGGTGCGCTATCATCCATTTGCAGGGACTGGAAGAAAATCAGTTACAAGTTAAGGTAAAAGCGATATTAAACTTTAACAAAAGACAGACGGAGGATTGTTAATTTATGAGTAACTTCAGCGAAAACAGTACAGGATGAAATATATTGGTATTTGATTGTGATCTTTTGGTCATATGCTGTCCGGAATTGGATACCCTGATGTTAGACATGTTAGCTAGTGTGCTAATCAGATGTGTTAACAACAAGACAGTGATGGTTAGCTGACCAGATGCTATGGTTAGCTAGCTAACAAGCTGACATTATCTAAACACTAAATCAATCAGATGGATCAGTGATGAAATGATCAGTTCAGTCAGAAACAGACAGAAATTAACCGTCTGTTCAATTCTGTTGAGACAGAAACACAGTCAGCTGTTCACAGAGCTGAGGACCTCCAAGATGGCCGCCAGAGGGGGGTCACATTACAGCTATGAATAATGACAATAACGCAGTACTTTATTAATCTTCATCGAATGTGTGTGTGTGTGTGTGTGTGTGTGTGTGTGTGTGTGTGTAGCGGGGCAGCGTCAGCAGGGTTCGTATCGCTCAGGTCCCTGATGACCAACCCCAGCTACACAATGTTGCCACGGAGCTGTGTGAGTGTCCGTTGCCAAGGTTACGAGACATCCTTGGCCGAGTGTGTCATCTATGACGCGGTTAGGATCGGCAACAGGAAGGTCGCCACGGCAACCTGTTACCAGGCAACCCAAGGTCAGTACCTCTGTTGGTCCAGATGTATCATTTTATCACTATTCTCTTTCCAAGCTGCAGTGTTGTGACCTTGTTGTGTGTTTCTGTGTGTGTGTGTTTGTGTGTGTGTGTGTGTGTGTGTGTGTGTTCCAGAGGCAGCGGAGTGTGAGTTCAGGTGTGTGAACAGCAAATGTGTGTTTCTGAACCAGACGTGTGACGGAGTTGACGACTGTGGAGACCGCAGTGACGAGATGTGCTGCAAGAGTAAAACACACACACACACACACACAGATGTATCACCTGGGGGGTATTCCATGAAGGCGGATAAAGGAAAAGCCTGGCTTATTTTGATAAGTCTCGCTAACTTAAGTGAGAGTTCCGTTCCATTACCGTGGCTTATATGATTCCCTGCTCAGTAACCATGGTAACTTGTACCGCAGAACTAGCCTGCTCCGTAGCAGGCTAACTGTCAAGTTTAATTTAGCTGTGTGTCAAAGAATGTCCGACGGGCAGAAACAGACTCCCAGACAATTCCGTCAGGTGTATTTTCGCGCTGGCATCACTTGTGTCATGTCCGTGTTCGGAAACACAAGTTCAGACCTTTTTCTCACAATGTGACCAAGCATGAATGTACATGTTTACTTTAATTCCAAAGACCGTATTAATAAAAATAAGTCATGAAAATCATGTCTCACCACTTTCCAAAATCATTCAATCAAACTTTATTTATATAGCACAAGTCATACATCAAATGCAACTCCAAGTGCTGAACATAAAAAGAGTTAAAAAGAACACAAGGTTAGATAAAAAAGACGCCTTATTTCATTTCCCACCCGCATTCTGCGAAGACCCGCCCTACTCTGCCTCTGATTGGCTAGTAGTAGTCGTCAGCGACGGATGCCACTGCTACTGGTGGAGGTCCCCCACCAGTAGCAGTGGCATCCGTCTTTTTTGGTGGCTACAATGGTACATATTTACAGCTCAACAACTATTTTAACAAATACATTTCACATTGGAAAATGTTTTTGTATTTAATTTTCACTTGTTGCCACGTTGGTTTCTGGCTATTGAGATGGCTCTTGTCGAGATGTAACAGTGAAGAATGAATATAGGCCAAGGGTCACTAGGTCAGAGGGGCTTCACACACCTCACCGAATTAGGCTAATTAACAGTAAATGCATTGTAGTTATGTCGGTTCTCCTAAGTTAGCCTACACCATGATTTTAAACATACATCTAATATTATCTAGCCTACTGATAATATAGCCATACAGTCTTACTGTATCTAGTAATCTGAATGTTCATTTATTAATAAATACAAATTAAACAATAAGTAGGCTTGTATAACTTAGCCTACGCATTTAGTCTGTCTGCAATTTTTTGCCAAGCCATCTCCCTCGCTTTGTTGATTGAACTTCTTGGTGACGACCCCTTTATATTCCTCGTATAATTCTATATAACTCATATAATTCCAGCCGCTGAGAAGAACACAGCTCCGGTTTTCCCTTCTTTTTGCGACATAGTATCGTCTTTTCAACAATCGACTCTTCTGGGCTGCTTATGTACTCCATGCGCGCGCACAATGCAAAATTATTCAAGCCTGGTTAGAGTTAACGTTGACTAGACACGGCGGGATTGAGTTAGTGGAACGGCTTCAGCCTTAAGTGAGAGTCGACGTTAATTCAAGCCGGGCTTTTTCAAGTAAGCGCGGCTTTCATTAGCTGCGTTGATGGAATACCCCCCTGGTATGTCCCATGTTTTCTCTCACAAAGTGACTGATTGTATGTTTTTATGTGTGTGTGTGTGTGTGTGTGTGTCAGGATGCAGGAAGGACGCGTTCCACTGCAGGACGGGGGTGTGTGTGTCCAGAGAGGCGGTCGGTGACGGAATGAACGACTGTCTGGACGGCCAGGACGAATCACCGAGATACACAACTACTGACCACAGTGAGACACACACACACACACACACTAATTATTTCTCAAAAATGGTTGTTGTATTTTGCACTTTGCACTTCATCGCACTTACTAATATTTCTTACTTTCTTGAACTTTTTAACTTGAACTTGGTAAATTGTGACTGAAACAATTTCCCCCAGGGATGAATAAAGTCTTCTGAATCTGAATACTCTGTTTGAAAGGTCATTACGAGGGTTTCATTTTTACATTAAATCCGTAAATGTTATTAACGGATATGCAGTGAACTTGCAGGCTTCACAATTTTTCTGTGATTGGTTCAGTTTTCCGGAGTTGCAGTTTCCTGGGGGTCTGGTTCATGAACACTTGGTAGAAACATGGACACAGATGTTATTTACAGCCATGGAGAGATCAGGCAGTGGAGTGACTCCCTCTGCCCATACACACACACTGGAGTCACTCTGCACTAATGCACCATACTAGAGCCCTGCACGGGACTGTTTTTTTAATCCCGCTCCCGCTGGATTTCTGACCATTACTGCCCGCTCCCGCAATGTGTGTGTTATTGACCACCCGCTCCCGCCCACAGCAAAGTTAAAACCGCCTGCTCCCGCAAGATTTGCATCGGGTCCCGCGGGATCCCAATCCCAATGCAGTCCTCTAGTCCCACCTGTCGGTAATAACGTAGCGAAATTACTATTATTTTTACTATTACTATTATTCTAGTGACAACTGACAACTGAGAAATTTGTCCAAATGTCAGACTTGCCTTGCTTTGCTTTGGTATTGTAATGACCTGCTTTGATTTTCTTTTCAACTGCATTTGTTGACTCCGTCTCCATCCTTCTGATTAAATCCTGGGACCCGCAGTTTATTTTCTGACCGCCCGCTCCCGCCCGCAGCAACGTTAAAACCGCCCACTCCGCGAGATTTGCGTTGGGTCCCGTGGGACCCGCGGGATCCCAATCCCAATGCAGGGCTCTACACCATACAGACTGGCAGTGTGGGCGTGGCCTTAGTCATGCAGTTACTGCTGACCGGCACTGGAGGGCAGTGTAGACTTTAGGAAGAAGTCTGCAGAAAACTGTTAAATGTTATTTTTCACATAATTCCTATTTGTCCACAGGGTCAACGGAGACGCACATACTCAGAAACACAGGTATGTTACCTGTTACCATGGTAACAAACTCATTGCCATGTAATCCCTTCACCAACACACAGGCACACAGCGACAGTGGTGGGCTGCACTTCCTGTTACTATGGTAACTGACTCAACCGTGGCAACACTGTAACATATTACCAGTCTCACAGAAACGTAGGTACAGTGTAGTTACCATGGCAACACACACCATGTAAAAATAATAGTACTAGACTCAGTATTAGTAGTAATAGTAGATAAGCAGTAGTAAAAGTAGTAGTAACAGCAGCATAAGTAGCACACATACCTGTTACCATAGTAACATTACCACAACCATGGCAACGCACCACCCCTCTCAAAAACACAGGTACATGGCACTACAATGGCCCTAATTACCACGGTAACACAAATTACCATGGAAACACAGTCCTTCACAACCAAAAAAACTGCCATGGCTGAATGCCGTCAACCATCACAATGCATTTGTTACCATAGCAGCTCACTTGCTACCATGGCAACGGCACTCATTCCAGTGTAAACCATCATATCACATAACATGTTTTCATTACAGTGGTAATCTGTAGCTGGTCACTGTCGTTCAGGATGATGATGATATTTATTGTTTTGTTTTTTTTCAGACTACATCTCTCCAAAAAGTGGTATGTAGTCTAAATTACATTTATAGATATACACCACTACATAGTAGTAGTATCAGTAGTTGTATCAGCAGCAGCAGCAGTAGTAGTAGTGGTAGTAGTATCAGTAGTAGTAGTAGTAATATCAGCACTAGCAGTAGTAGTAGGTATAGTACAAACTATAGTAGTAGTTTCAGTAGTACCACAAATATTATTAGTAGTGTAATAACAGTATTGAGACTAGTAGCAGTAGAGCTAAAAATGGTGCTGTGTGTGTGTGTGTGTGTAGAGACGAGGGCCAACAGACAGCATCTGGAGTCCAGGCTGTACTGTGGGATTCCCAACTCCACCACAGTGGATGATGAGGAGGAGAAACGAGGGAGGAGCAGCCGAGTGAAGAGGGTGGTGGGAGGAATACCAGCCAAACCGGTCAGTTAGATACACTGCAGGTCTCTCTCTCTCTCTCTCTCTCTCTGCCTGTAAAAGCTGCTCAGAGTTGTTACTGTCAATCTATTACTCAAAGGAATATATAATGTAAACCAATGAGAGCCTGGTGGAGACAATTGGTCTCCTCTATCTCACAACAGTTGTATTGTTAGTTCCAGTGTTTCTCCACATTAAGACTACATTTCCCATAAGCCTCTTCGCTTCCTGCCCCCCCCCCCCCGAAGAGGATCAACATGTTGGAAGTGATTTTTCCATCTTCCTTTCCCTCCTTCCACAGAACATCTTAAAGTCACAATGACATGACATTAATTTCTCACACAGAGTGCAGGTAAAACCAAAATGGACTTGATTGGAGCACAACCAAAAATAATAGTAGTATGGCACTTTTCACTTGAGTTTATTGGCACATGCTGACGTTTTGGCTATAGACTGTAAAAAAAGATGGACGTAGTGAGTGTGGTTTCTGAAGGGCCGTTTTGAAGCCAAAAGTTGGGGTTTACGAGCGTCACCATGCTGACATTTTTTGGAGCCTGAGCGAAGCCGGGGGTTGACCTAAGATCCACCCCTCCGCCTGCTATTGGTCCATAATCGGCGACCTGTCGATCACTCGGAAAACAACCCTGTTTTATAACCGTTATATCCCATTAGTAATTACCTTGAAAATCGCCTTATGAACACATATTGGAAGAAGTGAAATTAGCTACTGAGACCATAATCTCTTGTCGAAACAAGACTAGGTCAAAACCTAGTGTATGGCTGGACCGTGTATGGGTGTGCCACGTGCCACAGCCGACCATTGGTGTAACTAACTCTGCTGTAGACTGTTAATATACAGAATAATAGTCCATACATCCATACTGATCTCCGTTCCAGCGTGTCCCGTCTTGTCTCTCTGCCGCTGTCGTCTCCACCGTGCCCACGGCCCGCATTGATCCTCCCGATCCAAGCGCCAGTCGCTCTGCTACCCATCGGTGCCGAAAACACTGTTCGCCGGACACCTGGTGACGCATCGGCGTTGGGACCCGTGAACAAACCGGGAACAAATCGCCGCCCATCTATCGGCACTGGCTGGCACCGTGGCCCCGGGAAACTCTGGGAAGCGTCGGCAGAAAGCCGTCGGCACGCCGAAACCTCCATGTTTGTTTGTGTCTATCTCTCTGCCGACAGAACAGAGGGCTGTCAGGTGGACTGAGCTTGTGCATATGCATCGAAATAAATGGCGATATGATATAATTGTATAGATTGGTCAGCCTGCTTACTGTGTGGGAGAAACGGGCTCCCTATGTCAGCGGAGAAACAAGATGGCGGAGAAAACAAATCTTAAATTTCTGGCTCTGTGATCCTATGATGTGCCACCTGCCACAGCCGACCGATGGTGTAACTTCATCACTCAGTCAGTCAGTCAGTGAGTGACAGACATTCGTGTTCATAGGGCTGGCCCCGCTGTTGCGGTCCAGCCAAAAATGTATTGACTTTATATTTTGGATTTAGAGTCTTTTTGTAGCCGGACTCTAGTGGACATCAGAGGAACTGCATCTGTCTGTCTGTCTGTAGACCCAGATCCAGTGGCAGGTTGCAATAGTGGAGAACCAGAAGATGGACTGTGGAGGAGTGTACATAGGAGGCTGCTGGGTGCTGACTGCTGCTCACTGTGTCAGGTGGGGTGTGTGTGTGTGTCAGAAAGATAAAGTGCTGACAGTAGTAGTTTGAAACTCTAGTAGTAGTGGCAAGAGTAAGAGTTATAGCAGCAGTGGCTGTAGTAGTTATACTAGTAGTAACTGGTCTGTTTAAGTTGTACTGTCTGTCAGTTCTGTGATACTTGATTCAGTTTCAGCACCACCTAGTGGCGATTTGTTACATTTTCTATTTTGCAAACTACCTCCTGTCATAGATAAGAATGGTGTGACGGTTCAAATGGGCCACGCCCACAAAGTGCAGTACAAGTGATATTCCCCGCTTTATCTCTATGGGCAAAACAAAAAATCGACATTTTCTGTGGTTGTGCCCATAGAAATTGAACAGGGTTTCGTACTTGTACTGCACTTTGTAGGCGTGGCCTTTATGCAGCGTCAGCGCCGTTCTTATCTCTGTGAGGTCAACAGAAAGTGAGTATTCTGTATCATGGAGCCTGCTGTTGGTCAACATGTAGATTTACCGGTTACAATCCATGTATTCCATGTATTCCTGTTGTATTTATTCATTTACCAGTTATCTACATTTCTACATAAGTATTTTTGTGAAATATGATTATTTTGTGAGTTTAACAACAATCACTGTTGTTGAATGCTATTTTATCTGTAATACCAGCTACATCTTCGGCCAGCGCAATTGAGATAATGAGGAAAGATCTGGACAGTACTCTATTGTCAATTTTTTTCATAATTACACATTTAAAAACTCATACTTACGGTTACATTTCGTGCATTTACAAGCATACTGTCAAGTTACAGTTCATAGAAATGTACATTTTCTTCATTGTTTTTCAGTTTCACCCTTTCCCAGCTAATAAACCTGTTGACAATAGAGTGTCAGTCTATGGAGTCTTAGTTGAAGAAAGGCATTTATCTGACTGTCTGAGCACCTAGTCTGTGTGGAGGACAGACCAGTTACAGCAGAAATTACAGCATCAACAGCAACTAGTATTAACAGCAGTAATACTAGTACTAGCAGTAGCACTAGTAGTAGTAGGAGTAGCAGCAGTAGTATAAATAGCAGTAGTAAGTTAAGGGTTAGTTAATGCTTAATATGCTTAATTAACAGTTAACTAATGTGTAATTTACTAATGGTGTCCATGTTAACTAAGGTATTAATTTATACATTATTTAATAGTTTATAAAGATGACTACTAAATAATGTATAAATTAATACCTTAGTTAACATGAACACCATTAGTAGATTAGTTAACTGTTAATTAAGAGTTAGTTTATACTTATTAAGCATTAACTAACCCTTAACTTAGTGACCCTTATTGTAAAGTGTTACCATCAATATTAGTACTAGTACTAACGGCAGTTGTATTAGGAGTAGAGTAACAGAAACAGTAGCAGTAATAATAGGAGTAGTAACAGCAGTAGTAGTAGTAGTAGCAATAGCAGTTTTAGTAGCAGTGCTAGTAGTATTAGTATTATATTATGATTGTAGTAGCAGTAATAGTCTCTCGCCCCTCTCTCCCTCCCAGGTCCAACCCCAATGCGTACCAGGTGAAGTTTTCTCTGTGGAGGAAGCACAGACCTCAGGACACGACCATCATCGCTCCAGTTCAGGACATCCACATCCACCCCCTGTAAACATCCATCCATTTACAGCTTATCTATCTATCTATATAGCTATCTATGTATCTATCTATCTATCTATCTATCTACTCCATCAATCCATCCATGCTTGCTAACCCATTTTATCCTCTCTTCTAATACAGGTCCATCTTCTTTAAACTCTTTATTTTCTTTATATTATTAGTCTTTTTGGGCTACATGCTTTACTTTTTAACTCACTCACATTCATTCATTCCCTCACAGTTAGCTCCTGTCTACCCTCTAGTGGCCATTAGGAAGCATGACAGTGTTGACTGGCTGTGTCCTTGTTTACTTTTTTAACCTTATTTAGCTTTTTCACATTCTATTCGCTATGTTGTCTTTACTTTTTTATGTTCTCTACTGTTTCTTCCCTATTATACTTTAGTTACTTTCTTTACTTGCTGTTCCTGTCTTTCATGACTATTTTCTTTACTGCTTTCCTTACTTTTTACTTTATTTTCCTGACTTTATCCTTATTTTCATTATTTTCTTAAATTTCTGTAATTACCTTCACTTTCTTAGCTTTGTTTTCTCTTTTTTTTTTTAGTTCATTTTGTTTTCTTCGCTTGTATTATTTATTCACTTAATGTCCTTTACCCCAACCCCCCACCCAGGTACAATGACAGCAGCTATGAGAACGACATCGCTCTGCTGCAGCTGGAGAAGCTTCCGTTCAGTGACGCGTGTTTAGAGGAAAACCCGGCGGTCAGTGCCGTCTGCGTTCCCTGGAGCCTCCAGCTGTTCCAGCCAAACCACACCTGCAGCATCTCTGGATGGGGACGCACCGCAGGTCAACACACTGAAGCACGACCAGCTTCCATCCACATAGATAGATACATACTGTATTTCTTCTAATAGTGGCCGGTAGTCAATTAAAAGCCGGGTCTCCGATAACGGCCAGGGCTGTCTGTGGTCGACACAAACAAATAAAGGCCGGCCCCAAATACAGGCCGGGGAAAAAAACAAAGGTGGATACCGGTAAACTCCTGGTCCCTGTTATATAATGTAATATAATGTAATGTAGTTTGTAGTACCGTACAAGTGCCACAAGATGGCAGTATGCCACAAGATGGCTCAGCCGGCGGAAGTCTCTGGAGCGTGCCGTCATCGATTACCGTAATTATCGGTAATGCGCTGCAGTAACAAAAAAACGGCTACCTAACGAACCCCAACAGAAGCAGATCAGAAAACAAGGAGGCTTCGTACTAAAATATGAGCAAATATACTTATCAAACAGAGGGAATTAGAAATAAAGGCCTGTCTCTAATATAAGCCTGCTTCCAATAAAGGCCTGGTACCCTCTGCAGTTGAGGGAAATAAAGGCCCGGGTCAATATTAGAGGAAATACGGTACATAATGTGGATAGGTAGGTAGGTCGTGATAATTAGGTTGATAGTGAGATAGCTAGATAGTTAGGTAGGTAGGTAGTTAAACAAGTAGATCATTTGGTAGACAGTGATAATGCTACAACTAACGATTATTTTCATTATTAATTAGCGTAGTGTAGGGAATATTTTTAATTTTATTAATGGATTAATCATTTAGTCTATGAAATGTCAAAAATTAAGACAAATGCCCATCACACTTCCCCGCGTCCAAAGTGATTCTTTGAGTCTTTACTTAGTCTGACCAGCAGCCACAAAAAAAAAAAAGTATTCATGATATGAAACAGAGAAAAGCAGCAAATCTTAACATTTGTGGAGCTGCAACCAGCAAATCTTTATTTTTTCACTGATAAATGATTAAAATTATTAATTGGTTATCAGATTAATTTTCTGTCAATCGACTAATCCATTAATCGACAATCGTTTCAGCTCTAGTCAGTGAGTTAATCTGTTCCTATAGTTAGTCAGTCAGGTAGGTAGGTCGTCAAAAAAGTAGAAAATTTGGTAGATAATCAGTGAGTTAATATTTTAATTAGGCAGGTAGGTGGAAATTTAAATATTAGGTTAGGGTCTCTATCAGCAACCAGGAACTTTCAGAGCGTCTTGAAACTGCAATAAAGTGAGTTTTCAAAGCCAGAAATCTCAGCAGCTGGCCAAGTAATCAATGAATCATTAGTATTGATCAACTGTCCTATCAACCCCTCCGCAGATATATTATGGTCTGTTTGTGATATGGGGCAGGATAAACATTAATGACACTTTAAAAGTTTTCAGTCAGTTAGCTAGATCATCAGAAATGTAAGTACTCAGTCACCTTGCTGATTAGTCAATTGATTACTCAGCTTGATCATTGGAAGTGTAGTTAAATACTCAGTTTGTCAGTTGGTTAGCTTGTTCAGTAGCTAATTAAAGACTAACTGAGTGAGTACAAATCATTAACTTCCCTCTCTGCAGGCGGTCGGTCATCTGATGTGTTGCTCTGGGCCAACGTCTCCCTCATCGCCGACTGCCAGAGATTCTACAAAGATCGCTTCAAACCGGGCATGATGTGCGCAGGTAGGGGTGTGTGTGTGTCTGTGTGTTTGAGTGTAAATGGTGATGTACTATATACACATTTAAACAAGCTGATTTGTAAGTTCCATGATGTGTGAAGGTACCAAGCGTTTTATATTTGCGTTTGTTTGTGTGTGTGTGTGTGTGTGTGTGTGTGTGCAGGCGACCTGGACGGCAGGGTGGACTCGTGTCAGGGCGACAGCGGCGGGCCTCTGGTGTGCGAGGACGACCTGGGAGTTTCCTACCTGTGGGGCATCGTCTCCCGGAGGGAGCACTGCGGCCAGCCGGGCTTCCCAGGGGTTTACACACAGGTGGGCTGTGGGGGGTGGGGGGGGGCACAGGTGGGCTGAGGAGAGGAGAGACAGAGAGAGATGAAGATAAACTTGATTAGAGTTTATCTTTAGACCTGACACTGACAGGCTGATTGATTGATTGACTTTATTCGATAAATTAAGTAAGGGATAATGCCCGATGAGGTGTCCATTATCAGGAATTAATGGACGACAGGGAGGCCAGCCGAGGACGGTTGCCTCCGCGGAGTCCATTAATTCCTGATTATGGACACCTTGAAGGGCATTATCCCACTTATATCATGGTCACTTGCCAAAGAAAAAAAAAATAGGACCATTAATTTATATTTTCATGCGTTTTGTATTCAAAATGTAAAGTTTTTCACAAGCCATAACTCAGTTTCCCCGGTAACACCTGAGGGTTTGACTAATACCTGGAACAATCATTACCATCCCATAAGGTTCTTATGCAATGGAAACGTTGTTCATTACTCCAGTAAACAGGACGAACCTTAGATACGACTTGGCAGCAGGAGATATTTCTAGTCCGCTCAGCTCATAGAACCCTTTGGCTCATCTATGAGCCAGAAAGCTAACGTTATGCTAGCAACATTCAAAGTCAATAACAAACAGTAAATGTAATTTGACAGTATGTTTAACAACAAGACTAGCTAGCTATCCAGCCATGTCATTGTCCCCAAATCAATATCAAGATTTTCACGAACATACAAATTGTAAACGGAGGCTTTGACTGCGTCCCTGTTGCTATGGTTACTCATTTTAGATACAGGCTGATACTACGTAGCCAGCGCATTAATTTAGAACGGTGAACAGACAGTTTCACTGGAACTACTTTGTAGGTGTCCATTATCAGGAATTAATGGACACCCTGCAGCCAATCAGAATCGAGTATTCACCCAGACCATGGTATAAAATACTATATACAAATGTACATACAGTACTAAAATTCATCAGGATATCGCAATAAAGTCACATTACTTATTTCCATTGCAGTCCTGAGGTCTAGGCTAGGAGGCAGGCAGGAAAAGGGAGTGACATGTACATGCTACTAATATCCCATTTTTACACTAAAACACCTAATAAAAACATCAATATTATACAATCATGAAAATAATTTTAAAAAACACACAAGTTCAGAAACCAGTCCAAACTTAGAACTGTCCTAGAAAAGATGTTTTCTCTATACTAACTTACTCAGCATCCATTTTTTCAGTTGTTTTTTAAAACTATTCAGAAAATTGGCAGATTTAATTTTGTTTGGGGTTTATTGCACTCCTCCCCCCCTGTGTAGAGAAATGTACTTCTCCCTACTTTGCTTTTTAGATTGGGTTGTTTGTTTGGGTTGTTGATACTATGAGGAATGGGACGATCTGCTCATCTCCTGATACGATTCGATACGCGAATTCGTTCAGGCTTCGACACGACCACGATACGATGTGATAAAAGTTCGATGACAACAAAGTCTGTCTGTGCAGAATTATGTTTATTTCTGAGCCAAAAATCTTTCTGTAATTGAACCGTAATCTCTTAAAAACATGTTAGGGCCTACTGTCCAGTGTTGAGAGCTTAAATTGACTTAAAGCTGTCACACTAGTCACTATTAATAGAATTACATAAAATTGGCTACTTTTTGGTCGTTTTTTGCATCTGTGTGTTGTTGTGTCTATTGCCTCTGGTTAGGTTTCATTTAGGATTTACATTAAAGACATTTTCTAATCATAAATTCATTTATACCTACCCAACTTAATACAACCACTCATAATACCAGATAATTAATCTGACAATTAAGCTTCTGCAAAATAAATGAATCATAAAATACACTCAAATACACACAATCTTGATTGATTGAAAATATGATTACCTCTATCTCTTTAGCTGTTATCTGAAAACTACAAAAATGTGTCATGTGTCACGGTTGTCTATAATATGCATTAAATACAATCAATCCCCAAAAAATTCTCTATGACCAAACCCCTCTACTGTTTAATCTATTTAGAAATCCCCTTAAACACACAGGGAATACGAGCATAAGAGATGTTCACATTCATTAGGATTTTTTAGGGTGAAATTTTCAATCAACCTGACCATGCAGTATGTTTAAAAGTGTGAAAAATCTTCTGTATACACAAATTTACAATTCCAAAATTAAGCAGCAACAATCCCCTCTTTTGTAACGGGAGTTCACACAAGGCAGACTCACAGAAAATGGCAAGGGAGAAACCAACTACCTTCAATCACATATTAAGTCCACAAACGATATGAATCACGGTAATGTCGGTATCCTAATCCCGACACTGTCCGTCCAACTAAACTAGTAACAGCCACAAAAACTTGTCTGCTGTTTACTCTGCAATTTTTGATCATGTTTTTTCTCTGGTTAGAGGTGAGTAGTAGAGAAGTGTTTCTGAAAATAACTACTACAAATTGGGCAAATCGCTTGGGTTGGGTCTTTATGTTTCCCTTCTCATCTGGGATAAAACCAAAAAACTGCCAGATAAGCAAAGTTGTCCTTTTTTCCCCCAACATCTTCCAGTCTAATCTGAAAATGGCGGCTTTCGTTGTGCAGTGCAGCGTTGTGCAAATCAGCTTATAGTAAGAAGTCCTTACATTTAAATGTACACACATCGTCAATGGAAGAAGAAGAGTCAAGGAAAATCCCAGGTGATAAACAACAAGAAACAGCAAGTCCAAAGTCAAAGAATAGTTCGCTAGTCTTTAGAAACCCTCCCGCTTGCCCAGTATTTGTAAAGTCCCGCCCCTTGATGCTCATTGGGTAGAATTTGGGGTGGTGACGTGATGGACAGCAAATTTGACCAACGACAATCACAGGAGCAGTGGGGTGATTTTTGTGGGGAGACTGGAAACAGTCTAGGTGATCAGGACGTGTCTGGACTTGTTTCCAATATAATTAAATGAATTGGGGGGATTGGGGAACTTCTTGAAACCAATCCAATCCAAATCCAATTAATTCAACAACGGTCTATATATTTCACTAACTCATAATATTCGTACAAGCTAATGGTAAGCTAAGTTAGTTAGGGCTGTGACGGTTACCGCATTTTTTTTTATTGTATACTTTATTATATTTTTATTACAGACACATCACCAAAAGCCCTTGAGTGGCAAAACAGCAAAAAATAACTTACCAAACAGTAACAAACTATAAAGATATTTCAAAAACATGACAGGTTTGTTCAATCATCATCAATCTATTTTACAGTGTTATATCGTATACAATAAAAAGAAACTACCCAGAATGAATAACATTTGCTAAATGTCAAATATTTACATATATATAATGAGCTCTGTCCATTAAATCCTTTTGAGAATGTGCTTTTACGCACACTCTTTCTCTCCTGTCCTCCGACCCACAGTCAACACTCTGGAGTAGAGGTCTTCACGGGTCCAAAATGATGGACCCGAACCCTAATGGACCCGGGAAATTCGTTCCGAGATCCGATTGGACCCGATAATTTAAAAAAAATATATATATACCGACCCATTTTTGCCCGAGATATTACAGACCCGACCGAGAGGAGAGAGACCCGAGACCCGTCCGTTTTATGGACCCGACAAACCCGGTAATTAAAATTGCTAAATGCTGTTCTACTGCTAAAAACGTTTATCATGTTGGATACAACATATGATCAAAATAACAGCCAAGTTTCCGACTTGCCAAGTTGTGCCCTTCTACAGTTTGTCCAGTAGATGACAGTGAGACTCCATAATGGAATCTAGCAGCTACTTGGCTACGTAGCCTACAATAGGCTAAGTGACAAGGAAATTAAATTGCTTGTTAAATGGATGATTAAAACAATAGTTTATAGCTTATTTTTCACCTCAGTGAAGAAGGTATCCATCTTGCGCCTTTCCTCCGCTCCAACTCGCTGGCGCTGCTCAACGTTTTTTTCACCTTAGTTTCGCTCTTGTAATCTGATCCTAGGTCAGCCTAAACAGGGGGTTAGGGTTAGGGTTAGAGACCTTCAAAATCAAATAAAATGATAACCCTTGGTTTTGTTGTGTTTATATAATTGTTTTGAAGCCTTGTTCCAATAAAAAAACTGTATAATATTTATGAAATATTTTAACTTAAAATGGGTCAAATGTGTGTTAACAGAATATTGAACTGGGGAACATAGGACCTTGGGAACTTAGGACCCTGGGAACATAGATACGCTCCCAACACTCCCACAGGATTTCTCTGAAGCGGTTCCTTGGCTCGCTTTGTCTGAAAAAAAGTCTGTTTATGACGACTAGCTGTCGATATTCAAGTTTGGATATGCCATGGAAATACGGAAGCATAATATTGTACAGTGAATTATTTCAATGTCTGAAGTTAAAAATAATGTAGATGTTCCATGTGAAGGGAATTAGTTTATTTGCGTTTTAATGCCCAGCTGTCCACATAAATAGAGCTGAATGGAAGGATGAACCTGGCTGCAGTAACTGGAGACAGTTGTTTACAGTGATCCAATATTATACTGACTGAAGCAAAGGCA
>NW_027279716.1:67500-252500 GCF_046629955.1 Centroberyx affinis
TGTCTTGCTCTCTTTCTTTCCCTCTTCTGTTTCTTTTTTTCTTCCTTTTTTCTCCCTCCTGCTTTGTTTGCTTTGTATCTTTGATCCTTTGTTTCTTTCTTTCTCACTCACTCGGTCTCCCCTCTCTCTTTTCTTCTTACGCTGAAGACTGAATGAACGAGGAGAGGAGGAGAGAGAGTAAACGGTCGCAGGCTGTACCTCGGCCAGGTGAGCGCACGCTGTACGTGATGTCGTTGAGGACGAGCTGGAAGTCGTTCATTAACACTGTGTCCATGGAGGTGGAGGAGGAAACTCTCTGTCCATCTGAGAGGAGGAGAGAGGAGAGGAGAGGACGAGAGGAGATGAAGAGAGGAGAGGAGATGAAGGGGAGATGATAGAGGAGGGGAGGAGAAGAGGAGGAGAGGAAGAGGTGAGAGGAGAGGAGAGGAGGAAGAAAGGAGGAAAGGAAAAGAGAGGAGAGGAGGAAATGAGAAAAGGAGGAAAGGAGGAGGTGGAAAGGAAAAGAATGGAGAGGAGGAAAGGAAATGAGAAAAGGGAAAAGGAGGAAAGGAAAGGAGGAGGTGGAAAGGAAAAGAATGGAGAGGAGGAAAGGAAATGAGGAAAGGGAAAAGGAGGAAAGGAAAGGAAAGGAAAGGAGGAGTTTGAAAGGAAAAGAGAAGAGAGAAGGAAAGGAAACGAGGAAAGCGAAAAGGAGGAAAGGAGAAGGTGGAAAGTAAAGGAAAAGAGAGGAGAGAAGGAAAGGAAATGAGGAAAGGGAAAAGGAGGAAAGGAAAGGAGGGGGTGGAAAGGAAAAGAGAGGAGAGGAGGAAATGAGAAAAGGGAAAGGGAGGAAAGGAGGAGGTGGAAAGGAAAAGAGAGGAGAGAAGGAAATGAAATGAGGAAAGGGAAAAGGAGGAAAGGAAAGGAAAGGAAAGGAAAGGAAAGGAAAGGAAAGGAGGAGAAGGAAGAAAAGAGAGGAGAGGAGGAAAGGAGAGGGAGATAAATTCCAATAAACAAAATTACCATTCATTTAAATGATTACTTGCTTAACTCAGTGTGTGTGTGTGTGTGTGTGTGTGTGTGTGCGCGCGTGTGTGTGTCACCGGTGTTGAGCAGGGCGGCGGTGTGCACCCCGGGGTCCTCGGCTGTGATGTCACGCAGCAGGTCGCCCACCGTGGTCAGTGTGGGCGTCAGGGTGAAGCGACACTCCTCACCCGCAGGGAGCCGGAGAGAGAGGACCGGGCGACCGAGGCTGTAACGAATGGACACACCTGAGAGAGAGAGAGAGAGAGAGGGAGAGGGAGAGAAGGAGAGAGAGAGAGAGAGTTAACGTTATTCATACCAATAATACAGGATGAATTGAAATGAGAGCGAGAGAGTAGTAGTGAGTGAGAGAGAGAGAGAGAGTGAGAGGGGAGGGAGAGACAGAGAGAGAGAGAGGGAGAGAGAGAGAGTTAACAGGATATAATACAGGATGAATTGAAATGAGAGCGAGAGAGTAGTAGTGAGTGAGTGTGTGAGAGAGAGAGAGAGTGAGGGAGACAGAGAGAGAGAGGGGGAGAGAGAGTTAACGTTATTCATACCAATAATACAGGATGAATTGAAATGAGAGCGAGAGAGTAGTCTGTGTGAGTGAGTGTGAGAGAGAGAGAGAGAGAGAGAGAGAGAGAGAGAGAGGGAGGGAGAGACAGAGAGAGAGAGAGAGAGAGAGAGAGGGAGAAAGAGAGAGAGAGAGGGGGGGGTAATACTGTTAATGTTTAGTTTAATGTTTATTACCTGTGGATGGAGGCCGACTGCTGTAACTGGACACACTGGCAGGCCAGAACACACTGACTGGAGACTAGAGAGAGAGCCAGAGAGAGAGAGAGAGACAGAGAGAGAGACAGAGAGAGAGAGAGAGAGAGACTTTTGGTGTTCTTTAATAAAACATCTCACTTAAAAAACACCTGACAACCAGCCACAGTATCATAAAACCCCCGCGCACTCAACCAACACTCTCACTCCCCAAAAACCGACCCAGCCACTCACTCACACACACACACACACCTGCACACACACCCCACCCCACCCACAAGAAAAACCCCAGACTACACTGACATCCTGCCATACCATAATACACATGACATAGTGTGCCTCCCCACACCTTACAGCACAACAAACATGATGCAAAAAAACAAAAATACCTAGCCATACAGCACAACACACACTACATGAACAGCATACCATCCCAAACAGACCAAACAGCCCCTGTAGAAACCTGTTACAGTCAGAACGATACAGACGGCCCCCCCTCCCCAACAGTACACACCGCCCCCTCCAGACACCACACACTCTGAAAACCAGGAATGTCATTAACCAGAGAGTAATAAGCATATTCTGCCCTGAGGCTGCAGAGACCATCCCCCTGAACACTAAGAGTGGGTCTGTGGGCCCGCTCCCCTGCACCTTGTTTCTCCTGCTCAGCCACATGGCCAGCTTGGCCTGGACAAACGGAAAGTTAAACAACACACATTTAGCCCTCTTCCTAAAGGAATACTTTGTAGAGCTGCAACGATTAATCGATTAATCGATTAGTTGTCAACTATTAAATTAATCGCCAACTATTTTGATAATCGATTAATCGGTTTGAGTAATTTTTTAAGAAAAATAAGTCAAAATTCTCTGCTTCCAGCTTCTTAAATGTGAATATTTTCTGGTTTCTTTCCTCCTCTATGACAGTAAACTGAATATCTTTGGGTTGTGGACAAAACAAGACATTTGAGGACGTCATCTTGGGCTTTGGAAACACTGATCCACATTTTTCACCATTTTCTCACATTTGATAGATAAACAACTAATCGATTAATCGAGAAAATAATCGACAGATTAATCGACAATGAAAATAATCGTTAGTTGCAGCCCTAATACTTTGGTCCCAAAATAAACAGCCCCACAGAGAAAACATCCCCAATTCTCCTACAGAGAACATCCAACACATTCAGAACAAGTTCAACACGGTGACATTGTACAAACACATGCTGAACAGTCTCAGATGAACCACAAAAAGGACAGCCCCCCCCCCACACTTGAGTCCACCTTGGCCAGAAAGCTGTTTGTTGCGAGGGCCCCATGCAGGATCCTCCACTGTAGGTCCCCTGACCTCTTAGGAAGAGGGAGCTTATAAAGCACCTCCACCTGAAGCCTGCCATACTCTGCTCACCTACCACCTCCTGCCACTGATGCTCCTTAACCTCCTGAAGAGCCCTGATGTTCCTGACCTTCACTACAGCAGCGTAAAGGACCTTCCCCTTTAACTCCCCAAAGCTCCCCAGGCTCGGAGTGGCAAACGAGAGAAGCTTCCCTTCTCCTCCTCCCTGCCCCCCGTCTCAGCTGACACTGTTAGAGAGGGAAAACTGGAAGGCTCCTCTCCCCGAGGTTTGCTGAGCACCCCAGGTGACCCCAGGACAGTTTGTTGGGCCAGTTCCTCAGGGGTTTTCCAGCCCCCTCCTCCTGGCTGTCTCAGGTGGCCTAGAGTGGCGATGCCTCCCTTCATGATGCGGCCTCTTACCGTGTCGGAAAACACCGACTCCACTGGGATGAGAGGATTGTGGAAGATCGGCTCCTCCCACACCCATGGCCCTGGTTCCACACCCCCCACACGCGTAGACCGAAGCAGACACCAGGCTTTCAGCATAGCCGCATAAAAAGGAGGAATCCCCGCGATCCTCAGGCCCTCCAAATTCATCAGGAACAGCTGGCGGTCCAGCCCCAAACCACCAGCCCTCCTCAGCAGAGCCCGTGCCAGATCCCCCCAACTGCTATCCGCACCGTAGAGGAATCTCTGGGCAGCCTGGAGTCTGAATGCAGCCACCCTGCTCTCTAGGTCCATAAGCCCCTGCCCTCCTTCATGCACCGGCAGGTAGAGCACTTCAGCCTTCAGCCAGTGGTGCCCCGACCAAAGGAAGTCCACCAGCTTCCTTTGAATGTCCTTCAGGAGCCCAGTGGGCGGGTTACAGACGGCCAGCCGGTGCCATAAAGAAGATGCAGCCAGATTATTAATTACAAGCCCCCCCCCCCATATACGACACTTGAGACAGGAGCCACTTCCATTTAGCCAGTCTGGAGATGACAGATAGAGAGAGAGACAGAGAGAGACAGAAGAGAGAGAGAGAGACATAGAGAGACAGAAGAGAGAGAGAGAGAGACAGAAGAGAGACAGACACACAGAGAGAGACAGAAGAGAGAGAGAGAGACATAGAGAGACAGAAGAGAGAGAGAGAGAGACAGAGAGAGAGACAGACACAGAGAGAGAGACACAGAGAGAGAGCCAGAGAGAGAACTCAAGACAAGTTCAAACAATTGTTCTCCTCTATCTCACTCCGGTAGTATTGTTAGTTCTAGCGTTTCTCCACAGTAAGACTACATTTCCCATCAGCCCCGTTGCTTCCTGAAGAGGATCAACATGTTGGAAGTGATTTCTCCATCTTCCTTTCCCTCCTTCCACCATCTGCTGCCAGAAACTCTGAAAGCTTTAGCTCCGTTTGCTCTGGGAGAACAGAACCTCTTCATGTTTTGTGCCGTAAAGCGATCCAGCAGATTTCCCTCCAGATCCACCAGGTGGAGAAACAGTGGAGGATGTTTACTGCCATTATACTGATATCTCTAAATGAATGTGCCGATGATTCATTGATGCTAAATTGATTGCAAATTGCAGTTTAATGGCTTTTTAAGACTGACATTTTTTTTTTACAGTAACAGTTTAATAACAGTGTAGCAGTTTCAATGCCTTTTTATCCACTGGAGCAGTTTGAGGGTTAAGTGGCTTGTTCATTGGCACCTCGAGAAGGTGCTTTGTGTGTGTGTAGGAGGAGGGAGGAGTGTGTGCTTAAAACCTGTCATTAAACGGGTGTGGCTGCAGAAAGGAACGAACAATGAGAGAGAGAGAGAGAGAGAGAGAGAGAGAGAGAGAGAGAGAGAGAGAGAGAGAAGGTGAATGGGAGAGAGACACAAAGAGAGAGAGAGAGAGGGGGAGAGAGAGAGGGAGGGAGAGAGGGAGGTGTTCTTTGCATGCCATAACAGCTCCTCTGAACATTCCACTGTCCACACACACACACACACACACCATCGCTCTCCTATTTCACCCAGCAACAGAAGTGTTCTGTTGCTGTGAAACGAGCAGATTTAGATGTTAATTTATGCTCATGATGAAATTAAATAACAGTAGTAATAGTAATAATAATAGTAATTTCATTAGATTAGGTACACTGTCTGTGGAAAATGGAAATGTGAGTAGGGCTGTGCTAAGTCCTAGTAGTAGTTTTTGTTTACATTTACATAACATTTTTGTCTTGAGAGCTGAGAAATCAATAAAAATCCACACAGAAGTGGATTAAAATAACCTTGTCATGTGGAATAACATCAACATTTGTTTACAAATCTATAGTTCATGAATGTAAATATGACATTAATATAGGCCTAATGCTCGATCGCGGGAGGCTAACCCTTAGTGACATCATTGAACTCACTGTGTAAATCCTGAGTTTCCCGGGCCGAACAGGGAGTGAAGAGCAACAAACCCCGAGTCTGGAAAGTCTCCATAACAAACTCATGACGAGGCAGTGAACGCCACACGGTCAGATCGGAGACAAGCGGCTCGTCAAGATGATTTCCAGAGTTACAAACCAGCCGGCATGCTGCTGCTGTCTGCTGTCTGCTGTCTGCGGGCCGCAGCGGTCTGTTGGGCGGGTGGAAACAGATTTCATGGCGAAGGGTGCACACCAGGAACTCCTTTAAGGTGAGGAGCTGTTAAAGTTAACTCTCTCCTAACCGGGGAGCTGTAGTGTGTGAAGCCGCAACCGTCCGGATTGTTGTGTGAAACTACAGTGTAAACAAGCAAATAGTTAACATGTTGTCCCCCACCAGTGATGTAGTTCCACCCTTGGGTCAGTCAGTGAGTGCACTTTAAATATGAGTGAAATTGTATAAGCATTTCCGTATGGGACAATGAAAGGACAGATTGACCATATATTTCTGTTGTCTACTCTCCTCAGAATTAGGCTTACAAGTTATATCTTTAAATGTAGTAACTGTAATTGTCCTGTTTTTACTCTATACAGTACAAAATATAAGAACTACAATATGCAATAAATACAATCTGTACATTACACAATGTACACTACAATACAATTTATAATACAATATACAATATACAACACCAGGAGCGTGAGTGTTGAGTAATATAAATGCTAAATGATAAGTGATATATGGTATTGCACAGTAGGTAAGTGGTAATATGATGTAGTCAACACTGACGGCACAGTGGTAGTGCAGTGATGAGTGCAATAACAGTACAACAGTCCAACAACTGTACAATAACTACAGTGTCTTGTGGTTAGAGGTTTGCCCAAAAATTCTCCATTGACTCTCACTTCAACACATCAACCCAGTCTGATGTCTCCAAGTGTGTAGCGTGTGTAGACTATTATGTTACCTATGATAACTTTAACTGTATTGCTTTATGACCTATGACCTTTATGACCTGCTTTACCACTGAGTCCCCATTCATTGTCCCCCACATTGTATGATAACTATAACTGTATGACCTGCTTTACCACTGAGTCCCCATTCATTGTCAATGCCGCCCCCTAGCGGCACAAAGTCAACGTTACAGTGTGACTAACTAACAAACTAACTAACTAATGGACGGAGACCGATCCATAGTCCCCCCTTTGGTGGGGGACGACCAGGAAGTGATGCTGCAGCAGAGGCGGTTCTGGCCTCTTTTCTTTTGGCGCCTGGTGCGTGGAAAAGATCACATCTAACAATGTTCTGTCTTCTGAAAAGGAACTCAGGAACTTTTTCTTTAAGGACATTTTAAAATTAGACACTTTTTACTTTTACTTCAGTAGATTTTTACAACAGTACTTTTACTTCTACTTCAGTCAAATATCAGCCAGGCAACAGTACTTATATTTGAGTAGGACATTCTAGTACTCTTTCGACAAGGACAGGATACTTACTGCAGAGGAGGAGGAGGAGGAAGAGGAAGAGAAGGAGGAAGAGGAGGCGGCGTCTGACTGCTTTTGCTGCTCCCTCCCTCCTCACACGTGTCTTCAGCAGCTCATGAAACGTTCAGAGGAAACACTGAAACGTCACATCCTCTGAAACTTCACATCACACACGGTCTCAGCTCCAGGTCAGGGAGGAGTGGGCCCTGAACGCACCGCCTGGTGTCCTGATACAAGCTTCTGAACTGCTGACAATGTACAGGCAGGCGAGCTGTAAATACAAGAATACCTATCACTGAAATGGTTACTAGGGTGATATAGGCGATAACGGGAAGTTGTAGAAGTAGTGGTAGCAGTAGCAGTAGTAGGAGTAGAACTAGTAGTAGTTTTAGCAGTAGTAATAGTAGTAATAGTAGTAGTACTAGGTACCAGGGGCCGGATTCACAAAACCCCTCACAAAAACAGTTCTTATATATTTTCTTAACTTTCTTCTTATGTTTCTTCCTAAGAAAAAACTTAGGAATAAATGGTATTCTTGAAATGAAAGTTCTCAAATTTGTTCTTGATTTTTTTTCTTAACTTTAAGACAGCCCTTCACCTGTCTTAAAATTCCTACAGTGAAAAGGTAAGCCTCTAATATCATATATTTCAACACATTTTAGACAAGTAGGTTATAGTTCAAAATCTTCATAGGTTCCCCTACACCTAACATTAAGATGAACATTTATTGTAAAGCTTTATTTGGTGTAGGGCCAGGTAGGCCTCTGTCTCATGTCTGTTGAAAATAAGCTAGCAAATTTTACAGTTACCAACAGCAACCAATGTTTAAATCTTTGCTCTAGTTGCCCTAAATAGGTTTTTCCCCAATTGTTTTGTAGATGGAAGCACTTTGGGTTGCCTCCTAGCCTTGTCTCCTAGCCTCAATGGCAGTAAGCCTAAAGTTTATTAACCAGAATTAATTCAGGCCCTATTTTGAGAAGTTCTTATGTAGGAAAATTAAAGAAATTCGTAAGAAATGAGGCTGTTACTAAGAAAATATTGAGGAATTGCACTTAGGAACTTCTTAAGAACTTCCTAAAATTTCCTCTTCTTAGTCATTTTTTAAGATCTATCTTAAGAACACATTGGTGAATCCGGCCCCCGATCTGCTGTACTGAGGAACAAAGATACAGGAATAGAATAGAGTAGAAGGGGAAAAAAAGACTAACTAAGAAAATTGGAACGATACAGAGAAGATTGCTAATGGACCCATGCTGATTTTCTCTGTATCGTTCCAATTTTTGTCTTATTTTGTCTTCATTTTTTCCCTTCTACTCGATTCCTGTATCTTTGTTCCTCAGTATACAGCAGATCGGTTACTACTACTATAATATTACTATTACTACTGCTAAAACTACTAGCTCTACTTCCAATACTGCACCAGTCTCCAGCACCCTCTTGTGGTGAGGAAAGTAAATGCTTTGAAGAATGTCCACTGCTTCTGCTCTAGAAATGCCTGTTGGAAAGCTTGAAACTTCCGATCTGTTGACAAATATGCCTCATTTAAACACATAAACTACTACCAGGGTGGAAAATGAACACCCGCCACCCACCAAATGCGGGTGATTTTGGGCAGTGGCTGGTAACAAACTTTGTCCACAACCTTTTAAAAGCATTTTCCCACCACAGATGTATTAAACTCTGTTCTCACAGTTACTGTCCTCCAGCATATGACCACCTGACCTTCATTCACAACACAATTTGGAAGTTGACATATTCTTTATTGCCACTTCTACTTTGTTTGGACCAAGGAGGTTCTATATTGGACTAGATTACAGCCATTTTTGGTGAGCTTTTAAGAAATGTAAACTGTAATGTAGGCTATGTGGGCGCGACAATACTCCCGTTGTTTACGTTACACTGAAAGTCCAACTCTTAACACCGCTACTCCTAAAGCGACAGTTTTATATTTAATCCCCTACCAGCTTTGTTTCAGTAGGCTAAGCAACGTGCCGCCAAGTTACACTTTACTTTCACCTTGTCTTGATCATGCAGGATGGATGGTGATCTGGAAGATGTCTTGGCAAGTTAGTTAGTTAGTTAGATGTGTGTGAGCCATTGGCAGCTTTGTAAATTGGATATGTCTTCTTCAACAAACCAAGGTCATTTTGTAGGAATCCAAAATGCTTTTCGGTGGATAAAAAGCCGGGATGTTGTGTCCTCTGTTAGATAATGCAGCCGACACACACACATGAACAGTGATTCGCTCTCTGAGAAGTTTTGACAGGCGCAGCAGTCTCGTGCGAACGTGAGGCTGCATTCAAGAGCTCAGAACCGCAGTCGGAGATACCGCAGCTTCTAAAATGCTTGCGGTTAGAAAACCTTTTTATATTGCGGCTAATGTGTTTGAGTCTGATGAAAGGTTTTGATTCATGGACCAAAGATTACCTGCAGCTCTGAAACACCTTGTTCAGAAATCCAGTTTGAATGCAACTCTCTCTTAAGCAATTCATTTTTTGATTTTTTTTTTTTTTTTTTTGATGAATTGTTCAGCTCTATATGCTTGAAACAGTTGTCATAGTCAAGATACTGTGATGTGAATGAGCTGTGGGACTCTCTAATCAGTGATGTAATGAGCATGGACTCACCGACCGACTGAACTTAGTGAATTGAATACAGCTGGGACTGATTGCGAGCGGGGGAGAGACACTAAGCACTCAAAAGACTGAGTAGACGCCGCATTCGACAGGAGCATCTTGCTGCTGCGGTTCGGCACTCTTTTGGGAGGGAGGGTGTCGTTTGCAATTATTTAGGACTGCCGGAGATGAAGACAGACAGAGTAGGGGGTTAGCTCTTCCTGTGTTGGGAGGGGAGGTCTGCTGCCTCCTGTAGAAAGTCAGGGCCGGTACTCTAGAAGAGTGTAGTAGCCACCACCGCTCCCTGTCTTACATCCTGCCGTCTGGTGTGACACTGACACCTGACCGAATACTGTCCACGCCGTCCAGCGAAGCCATTTCCCCGGGAGTTGGACGGCGTCTCAAGCTCAGACCCCGGGGGAGGGTCTCGCCGAGTGGGCGAGTTAAGTGCACGTTTTAAATATTGTATATGTATATCTGTATGTGTGTGTCTAGGTCGACCTATCTGTGGTTTTAATAGCGTGGGGAGGGAGAACAGATGAGGGAGGGGCAAGCCCATAGGTGGGACATTCAGATGGTTTCACTTTAAGCCGGTGGTAGTGGTGTATTGCAGTGCCTGTGCTGTGTTGCTTTGGTGGATAATTTGCAGTGCCTCCTGTTGAGAGGGTGCCAGCGTGCCATGTTCGAGTGGTGTGCCTTAAGCTAGAGTCTAGCCCTGTGTGTAGTGGTTCTTCAACTTAGTGGAAGCCGTGATTGTCCTGGTGTGGCTGGTTGCCCCTAATTGTTTGTAGCCCCCCTCACCTTTTTATGAAGTTGCTTATCTGGCTCTGGCATTAATAGCAGTGTTTCCTGCTAAATAAGGACAAAACCCACATTCATTACAATACTTAAATAATGAAGTATAGCCTATTAAGTGTAGCATATGTTGCATTTTTATCATATTTAGCCTTTAATGTAGATTTTTTTGTTGCTGGTAAAAAGGGCGAGTGGCTGGTAGAACCTTGGAATCTACAGTGGCTAGTACACAAAAAAGTTATTTTTTCACCCTGATTACTACTATTAACTATTACTTCTACAACTGCCAGTTACCACCTAGTACCACCCTAGTAACCATTTAAATGTTAGGTAGCCTATTCTTATATTTACAGCTAGCCTGTACATATTTGTTTTACAGTTTTCTGTATTGTTCCAATTTTGTGTATTGTTCCAATATTTTCATTCTCTCTATCGTTACAATTTGTGTCTTACTTTTATTTTGTTACCGATATGAGAGATTCATGCTGCAGTCAGGGACACTCGGAAATTCTGGATTTTGGCGGAGATTCTTACAGCATTGCTGCATTCTCTCAGAAATTTTGGTTTTGTTGTTGCAGACATGGGAGATGTGTGCTGCATTCAGTGACACTCGGAAATTCGGGACTTTGGCGGAGATTCTTACAGTATTCCTGCATTCTCTTGAAAATGTATTTTATTTTGTTACCGAGGTGGGAGATTCATGCTGCATTGACTGACACTCGGAAATTCGGCATTTTGGCGAAGATTCTTGCTGCGTTCCCTTGAAAATAATAACAATAATGCTAATAAACAGTTTAATCCAGAGGGATGAGGCTTCTGGAAGAGACATTTTCTGTCCTTAGCAGGTGTAATAAGGCCTGTAAGCCGCCACTAGGGGCGCCATTTCCTCAACAACCCAAAACAACATGGAAAAACTTTAAAAAGTCATATCTCAACCATTTTTGAAGCTAAAAAGATGATTTTAACGGCAAAATGAGGCATAAATAAGGAAGCTTCACGAATTTGCGTGTCATCCTTACGCCTAGAACGGCCCTTCGTCTCAGTAGAACTTGGAACTGAGTTCCAATATCTATCCAATCAGGTGGCAGGCCCTGTTCCAAATTCCCTTCCAATATTTGACCAATCACAGAGCTCCATCCAGTTTCGAAGTCAGCCATTGCTCTGAAGTCAGTAGGTAAGTAGCGATTTCTGTGTAGAAAATTAACTTCTAATAAAACACAAACTTACAACAAACCTCATTTTATTAAAATATAAGACAGTGTTTACATGTTGGGTTTAGATGTGTTTATCGATCGTTTACTTTCTACATAGTTAGCTAACGTAACTTAGCCTACTATTAACGGGAGAGTCTAACGTTACCGGCAAGTAAGAAACAACTTGTTTTTTATTCATATTGGCAAACGTTATATTCACTGTTTCTGCATTTCACTGTGCTTTACATGTGTTTTTAATACGCAGTTTATTCATGGGCTTGTTTACAGAGCGATCTGCAATTACTGTCGTAACGTTAGCTGTCCTAAACTTTATATATCTGCTAAAATATGTTTCCTGGCGGTGTATCCTTGTATTATCAAATTATTGAGGGAGAAATGTCATTAAAACGACCAGTATACTAGTTTATAGTCTGACCTCCTTGTTTTTCACATTCATATTATACATGCATACTGGCTGAGGTGTTATTACCTTACAGCTACACGTCTATTGTTCCATTAATATGTCACCTGTCATTCACCTTCTTTCTCTTCTACAGCATACATTCACAACTTATCAGAGAACGTAAGTTAAACTAACTATATCAATATCCACACATACATGTGATTACTCTACTTAATATGATGCTCTTGTCACCCTTGAATGTTTCAGTCTTTTATTGTCTCTTAAACAGCCTTTATCCTATTTGTTTCACTGACCTTTAATCTGCCTCTGCCTAGATGGAGCATCCCTCACTGAGGAAGACTGCCAGCAGCGGTGAGCTGGTGTTGAGGGCTACGCTGCAGGCACTGAGCCTGGGCACTGAGCATGGACACTGCCCGTCACGCCCCAGGCCAGGCACAGGGGCCCCCTGTAATGTCCCGGAAGGCAGAGGAGGTGGAGGCAGAGGCCCGGGCCCGCGTCATCTCCGGAGGTGGTGACCCCAGTAACAAGATGCTGGTGCTGAGCCGGTGCACGGTTCAGTTCGGCAAGTACCGGGGTCAGACCTTCAAATGGCTGCTGGAGAATGACATGGGCTGGACTGTGAGCCTTGTGGCCAAACACCAAAAGGAGCGGGAGAGCAACACCTCCAAGAGCCCCCTGAAGGACAACAAGGGTGCCCTGGCTCGCTACGCCTCAGCCTACCCTGACATCGTGGAGGCTGTCGGGTTCAACAGGCTGTGTGCTGAGGCAAGAGTCAGGGCGTCACAGCCTGGCCAGGAGGGCCAGGCACTTGTTGGATTCGGGGAGTTCAAGTTGGAGAGGTTGATGGACGTGTACACAGCAAAGGACAAGTCAAGTAAGACTGAACGCATACAATGTCAATTCAATTGGAATATATTGTACTGTGAATCCTTGCACTGATGCACAAAATGCTAATATCAATACTCTTCTCATTTCCCTAGCTTCATGAAGTACCTGAGACGGCAGACACCCCAACCTGGGAGTCAGATGGAGAACGCCCTCAAGTACGTCCGGAGCCGCGACCAGGAGGGGACAGCTGGTGATGCTGCTGGTTCCAACCGGCACAGTAGCCACCGCACTTGTCCCGGGCACCAACATCCGGCCCAAGAGTGTTTCAAAGTGAGTTTCACGCTTCTCATTTGCCATCGAATGAATTGCTAGACTATTTTCCAATGTATTTTGCTGTTGTGTGTGTGCCATGTGTATGCTGTGTATGTTTTGTAGGCCTCTTGCTCCTGCGATCGCGGCGATACTTGCAGGGCGTTCCCTCACACCCGGGGAACTGCAGGCCAAGGTCAAAAAGTTGGTGACCCCCAAGCCTGCAGTTCAAGGTAAGTGTCAATCAATACACACATTCAGTCAGCCTCTGCTACCCACGCACCATGTCTGACACTCTGTGTGTGATGCAGGGGTGTCTTCCTCTCCACAGAGCTGTCTGACTCTGAGCTGGTCCAGGTGGCTACAGAAGTTGAACAGTGTAAGTACATTTAGAAGTCTTCAATGTCTGACTGACTGATACGACATTGTGATTGTATTCAGCCATGTACTGTATTAACTTGAACCTTTTTTTTTATTGCAATATTCAATGGACAAAGGCTGGTAACTTTACAATGGAGAAGGTAGGTTTGGTGAGGAAAAAAACCCCTCATTTTATTTATTTGTCTGCCTAACTTCATCTGGTGTCTTGGTGCTGTAGCTGCTCCTCACATCTTCACTGCTTCTGCTGCTGCAGTCTAGCTGCAGACTAACTACTACTAACTGCTTTCAGGATGCATCTCCTCCTCCTCCTGCAATCTTCATCATCTCATCATATGCACAAATCACATTTTGTTGTGTATCTTTTCCATGGGCATTTTGCTTCTGTTGTCTAATTTTGTCTTCTAATTTGTGTCTCACTGATAACAATCATTAATTGCCACATTTATTTTGTCTTCTGATTTGTGTACACTAACAATATGAAATAATACTAATAATATATCAATAACAATGCTGGATTAAATTAGGTGGTGGTATATTTTTAGGGGGAAATATTTGAATGTCTCTTTGTTATTCTTGTATACTAATTCTAAATGTATTTATTATTTTCTGCTGAAGCCTTAGCTGTACACGTCCCCGCCCCGCTCCTTCAGCCTCTGCCTCCTGCCGCCCATGGGATACCTGCTGCAACGCCTGCAGAGGAGCCCATGGACCAGGACCAGGACCCTGGACCTCCTGCAGTCCAGCCGGCTCCAGCCCGTCTGCAGGCCCCTGGCCCTGTGGGGCGAAGAGAGGAAGAGGAGTTGCCCCAGCAGTCCTTCCTGCCTCCACAGCCTGCCTCAGGAAGTGCTGAGGTAAACTGGTTATATTATGGTCAGCTGGGTATTTGGAATAAAATATTATTAGTTGTTAGAAAAGTTAGAAATTTCTGGTAATCTAATATCTCTCTCTGTGTGTCATGCAGCTGCTGTTACCTCTGAGCTGGCGGGTGCCAGCTCAGAGGTAACGGTCGGGTGCTGTTCACCCACAGCGCGAAGGGGGGGTCAGGCCTGAGCGAGGACCTCAACCTGTGGTGGTCCCCTCCCCAGCCCCGGCCGATCTACAATCAGCCACCCACCTCCCCCGACGCCTTCTTTGCATGCCAGCTGTTCCTGTGGATGCCCCTCGGCATCTGGGCGTACAAGCTGGCATGCGGCCAGCCTGGTTGCAGAGGGTCCCTCAACAAGGCTGGCCTCTACAAGACCATCAGGAGGGTCTGTGACATCGACCGCTGGTATCTCATGGCCACGGAGTACCTGGACTGCAGTCGGTGTCACAAGAAGGTGCCGGGGTGGTCACAGGACGTCTTGCGGCAGCTGAGCCCCAACCATTGGGCTCAGTTTCCTGCCATTCTGACCTTCAAGTAAGTATGACTATATAATACTGCTATTATAATTGCTTTTATTTCTAGATTTCATCACTTAACACCGGTTGCATTATGTTTCATATTTGTCTACTTATAACAACCCCCCTATTTCACCATCCCTCCCTGTCCCTATTCCTCTCTCCAGGTTGTCCTGTGACCTGAAGGTGGTGAGGCTCCTGAGGCAGCGCACAATGGGCAACAGCGTCAGCCTGGCCCACCACATGCTGCAGGAGCAGCTCAGCGAGGCATGGATGCAGCGGGCACTCCAGTACCTCGGCGAGTGCGAGCACTTCCTGGCCTTGGGCACCGTGAGGAGGCAGTTCCCGCCTACACCACCGTTGCCTCCGGTGCCCTCACCCGTCTGGCTGCTGACCGTCTACAGCCTAGACGTGTTGGCAAGGCTGGACAAGTTTAAGGCCAGGGTCACCTCTACGTTTGGGTCCATCCTCAAGATGGATTCAACGAAGAAGGTAAGGAAGTAATATCATTTGTAAAGTATTATACTTAATTTGTGCTATTTGATTTATACATATACTTAAACAAATTCTCTCTGTCTCTGTCTCTCTTTCCATCTGTCTCTGTCTCCAGGTGACAAAGAAGCTCGCTGGTACCGCTGCCCATACGGCTGCCTGGTGCACCAACGTCGGCAACGAGCACGGCCAGATCCTCATGAGCGCGCTCACTGCCTGTGAGGGTGCTGGCCTGCTCGCCATGGCAGCCGGGTTAATGCAGCTGTACCGACTCGCCGGGGTCGCTCCCCCCCAGGTCCTCTACGTCAACCGGGACTGCTGCTCCAGCTTCAGCGGTTCCAAGACAGCTGCCATGTTCCATGAATGGTCACAGCTGGTGGTTCACCTCGACGTGTGGCACCTGATGCGGCGCTTTGCGGCAGCCGTCACCACCGAGAGCCACCAGCTGTATGGGACCTTCATGCGGCAGCTGTCCAGGACCATCTTCGAGATGGATCCCCAAGATGTCCGCCGACTGCTGGAGGCCAAGCGGTCTGACCTGGAGGGGAAGCAGGGGATGTCCGGCCTGACGGACGCAGAGGTCTCGAGCCGCATCACCAAGAGGGAGTGGAGGTTGCATTGCCATCGCCGTACGCGTGGAGCTACGGAGACGGAGATGCTGAATGAGGACCGCGCAGCAGCAGCTACACCAGGAGGAGCAACACCTGCAGTGGAGCAGCCTCTGCTCAGCTACAGCGGGGTCCTGAAGCACTCCCTTAACCAGTCCAGTCAACGGGTGCATGGCTTGGATCTGGTTAAGGATTTCACCAAGCCTGCTGAGTACACGGGTATGTTTAATGTGTTATTTACATTTAATGTGTTAAACAGTCGCTGCGTTTTACAGTGTTGGAAAGATATTCATGTTAGCTGTCTTACCATATTCCAGGAGAGCTCATTGGTGTTGAGTACCTGTACTCGCAGACCGGCAGAGTGCTTCAGGATGTCAGTCTGGACCCTGACGTCCCTGACGAGACTCCTGCCGTCGAGGGTCTCGGTGAGGAGGAGGAGGATGATGAGGGCTTCCTTGAGGCTGAAGATGTGGACCCCGCCTTCTTCAACCCCCTCTTGGACCAGCCCATCCCCTCGTCCTCCAACCAAGCCGCAGTCCAGTCAGGGCCAGCTGACAACCCCACGCCTCCAGACGCCCCAACCCCTTCAACCGCCCCTGACGACCACACCGCTCCCGAGGCCCCTGAGCAGAACCCCCCCCCGCTGACTCCTCCTCAGACTCTGAGGTAAAGCAGAGCAAATTTTATTTGTATGTATATATAAGATAATATCCTCCAAAACACAACGTCAAATTGTTACTAAACTAATTTCTTTCTCTGTCTCCTCTGTGCTCAGGGGGAGTGCCAAGGTCCTGACGGCCAGCCTGGTTACCAGCATGTCCACAGACTGGCCAAGGCCTTGGTGGGGGTGAGGAAGCTCAAGGGGCTGACTGACGCCAGGGTAGACAAGCTGGTAGCGCTCTGGCAGGCGCTGCCAGCCTACGACAGGCAGCGCGTCGTCTACCCTGAGCGTCACCGGAAGCGGATACCGCAGGGGCGGTTCAAGTCCACCAAGGGGAAGAACACTGTCGCTGCTGGGAAGGACAGCGTTGAGCGGTATGTAATGACTATGTAATGCTTCTTATATTGTATTTCGTATTTCATTTCTGCCATGTTAACCTGTTCTGTTTGTTTGTCATTCAGGAGCCTGGCTGGTATGTCTGGGCCCTCCACCTGGCCTAGTGCCAGTAGGCTGGTGGAGGCCATCTGCAGCCAGCTCTGCGTCATCCACCCCTGTGCCACGCAGTCGGCCGGCACCAAGAGGAGTCGCTGGGCGCTCGTCTTGGCCGACTACGTGGCCATCAGAGAGGCGGTGCTGGACAGCCGGAGGCTCATGAGTGAGACCAACCTCCAGCTGTTCCAGCTGAACATGAGGACCCTGTCCCAGTGGTGAGACATTACCACAATATTATTCATTATATATTGATATTGTCATTAGTGGAGCATTTCAGGTGTTAAGGTTACAGGTGACACTAGCCTGAATGACTGACATTATGTGTGTGTGTGTGTGTTATGTGTTTCAGGTACTCCAAGCGTCAGCAGAGGAGAGAGGTAGCTGTTCTGGAGCAGGATGTTGTGCCCGCACCTGCTCCGAACACTGCCGCCCAGCCTCTCCTCCAGGCCAAGCCCCTCCACCTGCAGCAGGAGGGGAGTGCGCCCTCCTTTGTGTTCCTGACGCCGGAGGACCAGTCACGCCAGGCCACCCAGCGAGGACGGCCCACTCCAAGGCCCCTTCTGCCAGCCACACAGCCCCACCAGCCCCACACTTCTCAGCAACTGCACACTGTGCCAGGCCTTCACCTCCCCAGCCCCACACCGTCCCTGCCCCTTACCTGTACACCCTGCAACCTCCCGGCCCCGACCAGCTGCCCCTGCAACCTCCCGGGCCCCGACCAGCTGCCCCTGCAGCCTCCTCCTCCTCCTCCTCCTGGACCGCCCATCCCTGCCTCCACCACTTCGTACAGGACGAAGAAGGCCAGGGAGGCTTCTGCTCCTTGGTATGTGCCCTCCTCCAGGCCCCGGAAGCAAACTGGCCAGTATCTCTGCAAGAAGTGTGGGCAGCCCAAGCGGAAGGAGACTGGACACAGTGGCCCTCATTTATCAATCTAACGTAGAAACCAGCGCAAATCCGAGCGCAGAAATCATCTTAGGACAGGGTTCACGTGTGATTCATGAAACGTTCGTATCTCGCCAATCACAGCGTAAGAATGATCGGGCGTTGATAAATGTGGAGGCTGAAAACAATCGTCATTTAAATATCACGGCCCAAAATATTCTCAGTTTAGAGGCCTCGTCCCCAGAGTTTACGACATGGAGAGGAGTAATACGTCCAAGAAGAGAAACTTCTCCGACCTCGAAATAGAAACTCTAACGTCTAAAGTCCAATTGAACCAATTAGTTCTATTTGGCAGCCTGAAAAGTGGCATCAAAAGAAGTCAGAAAAATGCAGCATGGAAAGAAATCACTGCTGCGGTCAACTGCGTTGCTGTCAACATTCCAGCTGAGGTTTGAATATTTAATTTATACATCCGTGATATGTATAGCCTATATATATGTAATAGTAGCCTAATATAATAGCTTGTATCGCAATTCTTTACATTTAGGTGAAGAAAAAATGGTCAGACCTCAAACAAGTAGGCTATCTCAAAATGAAAGAGAAATTAATCTTACACCAGAAAACTGTTAACCCTGTTAATTGCAAACAATTTGAAAATACCTATTATTGTTAGGGATGGGCTATATGACACATAGTCGATGTAGGCCTTTACAAAATATAATATTTTGACATAGGCTACATATTTTTAAGTGATGAATATGTGGCTGCATATGCTTAGATGCCAGTCAGAATACTATATGGTCTAATCCTAACAGTTCTCTGACTCAGCCAGATTTACTCTGCTGCACCGCAAGTCCACGCTGACTCCAAAATTTGCGTACACGAGTTGAGACTTGACGTGAGATTTGATCGTAGCCTCCGCTCACGTCCAAATTGATAAATGCCGAGCTTTGCGTGGAAATGACCGTACGCCCAGTTTTCTGTCGTACGTTCGTTTGGTAAATGAGGGCCAGTGTGTTCAACCACGTCTCCTTCTGCTCCGCTGCTGCTGGTGGGAAGACTGTTGAACAGTGGCTGGCAGAGATGAAGGCTGCTTTGGAGCGAGATGCCCAAGAGGGACACTGAGCAACCGCTGGGTGGTCCTGGACGTTTTTATTGTATATAGTTCATCGTTCCCCTCTACGTGGACCGAGACCTTGACGTGGTGTAGAGGCTTGTGTGTGTTGAGGACCCTCAGAGCTGTATTGTCTGTAGTCTGACTACTGACAGGGACGCCCCACGGCAAGCGGGTCTGAGGCGAGACATCTGACTAACATCGGTCCATCCATCCAACCAGATGTGTGTTACGGCTGTATGATGACTGTGTGTGATTGCAGGAACTTTCCGCAACAACCGCCGTACGCATTCGTGAACATATGCATGCTTTGACACTGCATGCCAGTGTGAAGGACGATGACTGTTATCCTCTTTCACTGTGCATTTGCTGCAGTCCCATCTTTGCCCCCTTTTGTGTACTTTGTTTTTGCCCCATTTGATTCACCTGTTACATTGTTCATGTTGCCCACTCAGCACCTATTGCACACCTGACCACCCTGATCCCTCCTTCGGTTCCTTCCCAAGGTTTCCTCCGTTATTTTTTTCCTGATAAAGGGGTTTTTTTTTTTTTAGTTTTTCCTTGCCCGGTTGAGGGTGAAGGTCAATATTTGCCTCTGAAATGTAGTGGAGGAAAAGTATAAAGTCTTACGAAATGGAAATAATCAAGTACAGCACTAGTTCTTCAAAATTGTACTTGAGTAGATGTACTTTGTTACTTTCCACCTCTGCTTTTAACTTGAACCTTTGATATTGCAGCATTGATTGGATAATCGATGGTAACTGTACAGCAGGAAAGTTTTGGTTACTTTTGCTGTGTTGTGTTCTGCTGTAGTTCTGCTTCCTGCTGATGTGTTTTATCTGTTTCTAAGCTGAATGTTTCTCAGTGCAAATTTAAAATGTTACTCGAGTGCTGTGACTCTGTCCCAGATGGTGCTTCTCATTTCAAACATTTCTATTCATATCGAAATACGACAAAAGTTATAATGAAATAACTGCTCATCTAACACTCTGTTTTGATGAAATCCCTCCAGACTGCCGGCCAGGTTGAAGTTGCTTCATGTTTAATGTGACTTGTGTCACTGTAAGCAATTTACTGACCAACTGTTTTGCATTTTTGTTTTATAAAAATACCATGCAAATAAACAGCAGTCAACTCAAGTCACTATATCTTTGTCCAGTTCTCCTTATTACACTACAATACACTTCTGCCACAATGAAATTGTAATTATTATTATTATTGCAGAGCAATTGTGTATTTTTAAGCAATTTCAATCATTACTTAAATAATTCAATAAGAAATCAGTAATTACAGAACAGAACAATAAGTAGGAATAATAAGGGCAATTACTGACTACAATTCAAAAAAGACTTTCCCACACAGAGTAAAACTCTGTTATTCCACAATTATTTGCCAAGTATATTCTTTACTCTTATCTTGCATATTGATGCTGCTCAAGCATTACCTTTTCAATAAAAAAATTGAAAAAGGAAAGTAATGTCTATTTCTGTTCATTGGTCAGTTGTACTGCTGTTACATTTGTCTCCCAGTTTTGCTCTAGCACTACTTGTCAACACAATCAACACAGTCCACATGTAACAATTTATCACAAATATAACATTGCATATGCATAATTCTAACAGAAAACTATTTCAAATCAAATCACATTCATTTGTATAGCCCTTAATCACGGTTACGGTCTCAAAGGGCTGAACAATGCCCATGGTATGAAAACAATAAATGGCGGCACACAACACCCCCCAACCTACATGACATTTCTCCCGGACTTAATTTTATAACTCCTGAACAGTAAGTGATACAGACTTGAAACCAACTCCTAGGGTGGTGTTTTCCTATACGCTGAACACGCTGGTCTTTGTCCCGTGTTGCTACGACCTTCCGTTCCCGAGATATATACAAAATGTTGAAACTTAGTGAAATATTCAAAACGTTTTTTGAATTGGAGTCTATAGCAGCTATATCAAAGGAAGACACTAGGGGCGCCAAACTTGGCACACATGGGAAGTGGGAAGAGACGATCACGCACACCAAATTTGGTGGCTGTACCACCCTCCGTTCCCGAGATATAAAAAAAAGTTGTAATTTTTACAATCTTCGAAACTTTTTTGAATGGGAGTCTATGGCAGCTATATCAAAAGAAGACACTAGGGGCGCCAAACTTGGCACACATGGGCAGTTGGAAGAGACAATCACGCACACCAAATTTGGTGGCTGTACCACTCATGTTTCGGGAGTTATGAGAAAGTGTCTCCGTTAAAAATTACGTATCCGTAACCCCGGTAGATTTAGAATTTTTTTAAATTTCAGTAAAAGTCAAGGGCAAAATTGTTACCCCAGAAAGTGTTTAGGAGCACATTTCAGTCCATTTGGAGTGGATTGGTCCCCATTTCTAGTGTTGTAAGTCGCTTTGGATAAAGTAAATGAATGGAATGGAATGTAGGTCAAACTATGAGCTTTCGCTAGCAGGACAGCATTCACGAACTGAGAGAATGGGTAAACTTTCTAGAGAAGTCACCGTAATTATATCTTTAAAAAGGTAGTAGTATGGTATCTGTTAGTTTGTGGAACAATAGTAATCACTGATTGGAACTATTCTCTGCTGCTGGGGGCGGGACTTTGGGTTGGGGTCTGGCAGACACAGATCATTCTCCTCAGTCTGTCCTTCTCCCTTCATCGAATAAATTAGAGTTGATGCAAATGGACTGCTGATGGAAATTCGCTAGTAGCTAAATCTGGTGCAAAGCATCTGCTCTCTCTGAGATT
Organism: Centroberyx affinis; assembly: GCF_046629955.1. Lineage (NCBI taxonomy): Eukaryota > Metazoa > Chordata > Actinopteri > Beryciformes > Berycidae > Centroberyx > Centroberyx affinis. Next base: position 89,403 of record NW_027279716.1, read on the forward strand.
ACTTTTTGTACATGATCCCTTACTTATATTTCTTACATATATATATCTTATTCTATTAAGTAATATTGTTATTCATTATTTTTTTCATTATGTTATTCATTATTTTTGTTAATTTAATTCCTTAACATTGTCTTTCATAATCGTAATTGTGCTTTGGCAACATGTCAAATGTCATGCCAATAAAGCCTATTGAATTTAACTAAAAGAGAGAGAGCAGTGGTGGACGAGCGAGCTAGAGAGTGAATGAAGAGAGGGAGCGGTGATAGCGAGAAAGCTGGTGAATCAGAGAAATGAAACGTTATTTTCTGATTGTTTCACAGTGGTTACGTTCTAAAGCACAAATAAACACCCCCACACCCCACCGCACAACCCTGCGGGAAGTGCCGCCACGCCTGATTTGGTGTGAATACGCCACACTCTGTGCAGCGGACAGGTCTGCTTCAGAGCTCTGTGTGTTTGTGCCTGAACACAACGAGAAGGGGGGTGGGCAGTGGGCGACTTTGGAGGCGGGCTATAGGCTGCCCGCCCTATCAGAAGTTAGAAATGGTACCGGTATTTTCTGTGCTATTTTTCCATTGGCTGAAAAAAATAAATAATTCTTCTTAACTTTTGATTGGGTGGGCAAGACGCACGTTTGGGTGGGCTGAGCCCACCCCTGCCCATAGCTACCACCGGCCTTGTGACTGCCCCCACCTCATCCGAGGGTTAGGGTTAAGGTTATTTTTTGGTTAGGGTTATTTTCTTTTTAGCAACAGGAGTTAATTAAAAACGAATGGTGATTTGATTTGCATTTCAAAATCTTCAAATGAGAAACGGAAATAGAAGGTATTTTTCATTTTCCTGGTCAGAAATTGCAGATAAACCATTTATAAAGGACTAAATTTGCCTTTTCTCCAAAACATGGGATGCGCTTCAATTCAGTAATAATAGTAAACTTCATTTCTGATAGAAAATATGTTCAAAGACCATTTTACTAATCCTTCGTCCCGTCTGAACAACTTCACCTTCCTATTCCTGAGTGCTGCCAAAGCTCTGAGTTAATTTTCATCCTATCCTTTTTTCTACAGCAGGATGTTTATTGTAGCACAAGTAAACAGGTTTACACAATATCCCTAACCCTAACCCGGGATAATAACCAGGTCTCATTATAACCAGGTTGTGGGAATGTGCGAACCTCACATGCCCCATGAGCCAGATGTACAAAACTGTGTAGATTCAAGACTAAAAATCTGTTTGCACAAAACGGGAAACATACATAAGCTAAGTATTTTCTTCAAATTTATAAAATACTGCTTACATACTGTTCACGCATTATTGTTGTCAACACACCCGTTTAACCTGGTTTGGACATAAATCCCAATTATCATCATGGGCCAGAAAAATCTGACTCGTTATAATAATAGCCTGTTGATTGATCACACACGAGTAGGTCTAATTTATGATCCGATATGTGCATTTTTTTAAATTTCTGTTTCTGAAAATAAAATAAAATGACCAAAAAATACAAGGGCTTGGGCTTGCGCCGTTCATGTTACAGCATCATTCAGACATACGGTCAACACAGAACTTTACCAGTAACGTTACGACGTCTTGAGCAGGGAAATTGGCAGAACAGATTTACTGGCATTTCCACACCGGTTTCTGTTCACACATGACGGCGTGCCGTTACATTTACGGAACAGGCTGCATGTGTGAAAGGGGCTTATCTGTGTTCCTCAGTCCAGCAGATTGGTGACTGTACCAGGCAGGTTTTTGGCTAGTCGAGGCAGAGTAATGTACCAGTCTACAGTAATATGGAAGAATGTCTTCCTGTCTGTCCATTTCACTCTTAATCAGTAGCCCCTTTCACACATGAAACCTGTAAAATTGCAGGATTAATTTTTCCAATAAAGGCAGTTTCTGTTGTTCATAACAAGACATACTTTTCCACTTTTTAACGTAACACAACATTTCACACAACACTGGCAATACTGTTAAACCTGCAATAAGCGATTTAAGACCCTATATCCAATCCTGAAACTAACGTGCTATGTGGAGATTTCCTTGAGACATAATGATATAAACCAATATCCACACAGCAGCAGCTGTGTTGCTGTTTCCACCTTTTTTCTAAAGCTTGTTGTCAAAACCCGGACTGACCCGAAGCTCTTCCAGGCCTATTCGGTAGCTTTTTTTTTTTTTTTTTTATCATTTATTTTTTTATTGCAACACCGTCAAGTTACAGACAATACAACAGGTTGCCGAATACATTTTTATTGTTTAACCCAACTATCCCTCTACCCCCATCCCTATCCCCCCCACCCCTCCACCAACCAACAGGATAATAATACCCACAGACACAGCATCCTTATTTAGCCAGAAGATCTTTTAAGTTAGATATCAAATTTGTCCCTATTCAGTAGCTTTTAAATTTTTTTTAAACTAGATTCTCTCCTCCCTCGCTGTTTAAAAGTGGCACTCTCCCCCTCCCATTACTGAAAAAAAATCTTGTGATGGCAGAATGGATGAAGCGAGTGCGTAAACTTGTTATAATAGTAAACTTGCTACCTACCTCTTCACTTGTCACTGTGGGACACGTAACCTTCAGTGGGAGTAAAATCTGGAAAAACGAGACTGGTAACCCGGCGACATTTCAAATGTGTTGCGGTTTCTGTCACCCTCTAGTAGTCAGAAAATCGCTTAGTGCATCTTTAAATTAATCTGTTGCAATTTCCCGGAAATTATGTTTAACCTTTGCTCTGTAGTCACTGCAGTTTGAAAAGTGAATTAGCTGCTGGCTCATCTCTTTGTCCGCCCGGACGCTGAGCCGCTCTCTTATTTCCACTTCTGTCTAATTCAACATTTTTGCCAATCCTTCGTCAAAAAAGCTACAGCCTGTTGTATAGTGGCTTCCGTGTTGTGCAGCCCCCATGCAAGCGCATTTGCTGCAGGTGGGAACGGACAGTTTGTTAGGGGAGGGGTGACTGTGTGAGCGGAGCAGAGAGTAAAGGAACCTCCTAAAAGTCATCTGTCCCTCAATACTTCATGTTCATTCAGTGTCAACATATAGCTCTATTGTTTTCTTTTCTAATTTTAACTTTTACATCCCAGCAAACATTTCGACGTCGATCAGAGGTCTAATCAACATTGGTCCTGGAGGTCAACTTGACGTCTAGTGGAGGGGCTGATATGAAAGTTTTTCTGTCGTCGGTCTTTCAACGGCTCATAGATGACATCAATCCACGTCGTTTCAACATTTTATAGATGACATTTCAACATATCTAAAATTTACTTTAAGCGAAGCCGCTAAATACCCACAAATTTCTGAAAGAAAATAGAATTAAGCTAAATTTCACATCTTTCTATGATACCATGTAGTTGTTTTGTTTTTTTAAATCTTTAACCCATTTAGGGCATAGAGAAACCATAAATACATTACATTATGCTCTTCAACAAAAGATGGCATTCAAAACACAAAAAACATTTGGAAAATAATGTTGCATTTGCTTGTTTATTGAGACCCTAATCCCGCCCCCCCAGTCCTTGCTGGTGCATGTTTCAGGTGAAGTCCTATGGCTGCTTTTTCGTTTTCTGTGGCCTTCACCTCCATCTCTTCACAGCAGCTGGAAAAAAGGCACAACAAAAAAATGTATATTCATCTTTCCAGAGCCTCTTCTGTTGGAGCATTTTTTGACTGTCAACGGTGGAGGCGCCTGTCTGCGGCCAGGTCCAGTTGGAAATTAACGCCATCTAGCGCCCCAGCCTAAAGGGCTTTCTGTCGGCTACATCAAGTCCATTTAGCTAGCAACATCAGAAGCTACCACCCCCCTCCCTATGAATAAAGACTGGAAAAATAGAGAAGAGTGGGTCCTAAAAATAACCAAAAACTCACAGGATTAATGCACGGGAAAACTGCTGTGCCACATGAATATGCACGCATTTCATTTTCCACTAAAGAACACAGAGCTAGCAGAGTCACGCCCCCCCCCCAATTCTAATTTACAAATACAAAAACCAGCTAAAAACCATGTAGCCTCAATCTCAAAAGTTTTTAATGTAAAATGGAAAAGCATAACATGTCTGTGCAAATACATTTACATTTTAAATCGAAGTTCCTTTTGTTAACTCACCTGAACAACACGCCTCCCCTGTAGGGCTGTCAAAATTGGCAAAAAATGACGTTCGATTAGTCCTTCTAACAAAAAAAAACCCATACGTTCGAACCATTCGAATATCTATTTTTGCGTATTATGTCCATAAGAGGGCAAACCAATACAACGAGAGACATAACTACTTGTATTTCAACATAAACATGTCTTTTAAAAGATACCTACACATTACAAAATAAACAAATAAAATAATGTCCTACACTATAAAACTTAATCTAAAGACCATAAACCGCGTTCTCTCTCTCTCTCTCCCTGTGCCGTGGTTGGTGCTAGAGTGAGAACTGAGAATGCGCTGTCTCAGAGCGAGATCAAATCAATGATTCATAATTGATATGTTATTCGATAGCCTAATTTTTATACAGGTTAGGTAATATTCATACTGGTTTAAATAAACAATTTGATAGTATTTTTCCGTCTTTGCTGAGCAAGAGTTTTGTGCGAAAGGAATTAAAGGTCCCGACTCCTGTCCCAAATATAGGCCGGTTGTATTCAATGATTGAAGCAAATATAATCCTGTGCTATTAATTTAAGTTTTACGGTATATAGAACGGACATTCAATGCTCTGAGCCAGCTGTGCTGTGATAAACATGGAATATATATGGAATGGTAGGCAAACTGTAGCTTACATAGCTTGCATACAACTTTATCTCAAGATTCCACAATTTTGCCGTCTACTGACCAAAATCCGAAGTATTTCCAAACAGGGCTTTTTAGATTGCTTGGAGTGCAAATCACTCTCTCTGCGGCCGGGTTGGCTTGTGAACTCTCTGCCATCATTACCACACGGTTGTTGTTGAATTATTCGCTCGTTTCAGCTTGACCTACATTTAATTTTCAATCAATGAAAGTGACGTTGTGTGACTCCTGTCCGTCATGCAGTGCATTCAGTGCAGCGGCCCAGGCCCACGCAAGAACTCACGAGGCAGAGGTAGTGCTGCTTTTTTTTTTTCCCACAATCGAATGTCTGTTTTTTGTTTAAAATTCGATTATATAATCGAATTTAGAATATTCGTTGACAGCCCTACTTCCCTGTCGAACTGATCTCACCGTTGGCGCATGCGTCGGAGGCCGAAGGAATTACTTAGTGTTGATGCGCAAGGAAAAACATTTCCTATAAAGGCAACTAGAGGTAATGCTGGAATAAAAGATAAACCTATTTTAGCCCCTATATTGGCCATATACATGATAGTATGCTGCGTTTAGAATAACCTATGCGATTCATGCGTAAACATTACCGTTCCACTCATGTTACAAAATGATATCCTTGTAACTGAATACAGTGCTTATTTGGTTACACCACTGTAAAACAAGTTTTCCTCGAAATCACCTTTCCCCTAATAGTCCATGGGCCAGACCAGATTTCGGTACCACTCAAGGTGGCAAAATCTAGTTAAAAATTTTGAAAAGGTACATATCCATAGATGATATTTTGGTATGATAACCATTGCTGAATGGTAGCTTTGTCACAGTAATCAGCTCATGAAGTTAACCACCCCCTACAATAAATTGGATTGTAGGCGCTGATGCATATCCTATTTTAGGCTCATTTTCAGGATCATTAGTCATGTTTTATGAGAATATGTTTGATATCATTTTAAAGGGTAGCTTCTTAGCTTTCATTCAAGCCCACTTGTGAGTCTGTCTGACAAATAAAGAGATCACATGGGCTCTTCAAAGTGTCAGTGACATTCATTTTTCCACAATTTTCGCCTAAACTATAGTCTTTATTTGAGCACTGTGACATCTAGGAACATCACAGACACAAACATCAAAAACTGGAATACTCACAGGACTGTAAGGATTCAGAAAAGGTATAATCTACCCATACTATCCCATCGTGAGGGGTGATTTTGGGTCTTAAAGTAGAAGAATGACTTCTCGAGGGAAATCTTATGTTCTTGATTGTGAGTAGTATTGTGAATTGTGAATTGTGAACTGGCCATAGCACATACGCCTTCTATTTAATGACACATACTACTCTTCAGACAATTCCCTAAAGAATTTCAATGTTCAATAATTTACTGCCATTTCACCAAGAGGTTGCTAGGAATTTGTTTTAATGTGCGCAGGACTAGTGATTCTCAACCTTTTTTATATCAAGGACCCCTAATTGAGTCCACATTAGAGCCATGGACCCCCATTTGATGAGATTTTGCCTCTTGGACCCAAAGCTGAGAAGATTTTAATTGCTAGATATGATTTTTTGTCCAGAATTCCATGACTATAATGCAGGTAGAGAGATAACAGTGAAACTATGATCAAAACAGTCATTCTCCTACATTCTCTAATTGTGTTAACTTCTTGTAAATTAAATAATGGTGAAGTTTAATTCACAACAATTCATCAGTTTGCTGAGGACCCCCTGGGACCCCCTCAATGACCCCTGGTGGTCCCCGGACCCCACTCAGAGAACCACTGCCCTGGACAAGACATACACTAAACAACCCTGTTCTATTTCACACAGGCTTCGCCCTCTAACGGGGCTTTATTGGCTCAACCACTCATCTAGTCACCTCAGCGCACTGAAAATATGCACACATACGCTCAGCCAATCAGGATGAGCCTAGTCAACTCTGCAAGGCCTCACCCTATATAAGGCGAGCAGCTCATTACTCAGCATCAACTTTTCATCAGTACTCTGACGAACAACGTTGCCTTGGATGCCATTGATTGATAAAATACTGTCCAACATGCCCCAGTCTGGTCGCTGCTGTGGAATGCTTCGATTGCCTTGGCCTGAACAAGCTGCAGATGGGGTAGCTGACCTGCATTGACTGGTGGGCTCTGTCTTTTGTGCGGTGCCAGCAATAATGGAAGCACTTCCAGTGCTACCAGTGTTCTCCCGAGATCCAGCTCCGCTGCACCGACGGTGAGGCAGAATGTGGTGGCGGCTCTGCCGATCCCTGCCCCTCTGCCCCGGTCACAGATCCACTAGCATTGGCTTGCCCCCACCCGGATATGGTGGATGAACCCATCCCACAGACGCGGCCGATACAAGGACGATTTTTGGCGCCCCCATGCTGGATGAAACTTGGAAGTGTGTGGAGGCATTGTGGCTTCTGTCTCCGGCTCCTCTGACTACACCAGAGTGAAAAGGAAATAGGACGTTTTGCGTCATGGCATCCTCCACTGGACGACATGCTGGCTGCCCACTTTTCACCTGGTTCTGCTGGCTGGTCGGGAAGCAGGAAGCCTGCTCCCCCTGCTAAAATTTTCTACCTGGCAGGCCTAGTCGGCAACGGCAGCAAACAACCTGTTGGGTGTGTTCCTGTCGCAGCTACCAACAAGCAAGACCACAAGAGTTGTATCTGGTGTCCCGCTTACTGGGACAGATGAACAACCTCACCAGACTGATGGCAAAGAGGGCCGAGGTTGTATATAAAAGCTTTATAGCCTCCACTCCACAGCTTGCCACCCAACCCCTGACAGAGTTTTATCACAAATAGCGGAGTCACTTTGTTTTGACAGAATGGATGGACAGGATGCTTAGATTGGGTTATGCACTCCAGTTTCGTAGCATCCCACCTCGTTCACAGGAATGAGAGAGTCTGTCATGACCTTGCCAGAGGACGTGGACACCCTGTTCAGGGAAGTCCAGGAACTGTTACAGAAAGACGCTATTCCTGTAGTTCTTCAGCAGGACAGGAAAGTGGTCTGTACTCTGGATCTCCGCTCACTCAACGTGTACATCACACAGAGGACATTCCGAATTCTGAATGTGCACAGCAGACTACCATTGGCTATTCCCTAGTCCCCCGTATCTTTTCCACTTGTGTGGATACAGCACTTCAATCGCTGTGCCGTCGGGAATACGGGTCTCTTTATATCTAGATGACCTAATCCTCATGGCCTGGTCCAAAGAATGGGCCATGTCTCACATGATCCAATTGGTGCAGGACCCTAGGACATTAGGCTTTGCGGTCAACTGGAAGAACAGCGTACCTCAACCATGCCAGCAGACACTGTTTTTGGGCCTGCAGCTTGACTCGTCCATCCTGAGAGCTTGTCTGTCAGAACTCAGACAGACAGCTATTGTGGAGTCAGTTCAATGGTGCAGCATGACAGGTTCATGATAGTACTTACTGTAATGCACCTTCTTGGTCTCTTCTCAGCAGCTCACCATTTGGTTCCAATGGTGCTGCACATGAGACGCCTGTAGAGGTGGTTTGCCAGACTGAGTTCAGACCCACGATGGCACAAACAACACCTGGTGACCATACCCCGAATAGCCAGAAGCGACCTGGACTACTGGCTACAAGGCAAGAAAATGCAGGAAATGGTGTGGGGACATTGATCCATTGACTAGCTCAATTGGTCTCTTTACTCCAGCTCCTACTGAAGAGACTGGCGCTTTCTACCATTAAGGTTTATGCGTCAGCGATGAGGGGCTTGGAGAGAGGTCGGTTTTTGGCCACCCTCTCCTGAAACATTAGGAGGGGGCTAGGAGGAAACACCCGGTGATGCATTCCGCTGCCCCCCAGGTGGAGTTGCCCGTGGTCCTCGAGGTCCTCGAGGTCCTTTCAAGCCCACTGGGCAGACCTCTGATAAGTTGTTGTCAGTCAAGGTCACGTTGCTGCTTGCTTTGACTTCGGCTAAGAGGGTGTGTGATTTGTGTGCTCTTTTGGTCCACCCCAGCTGTATGCTGATACTTGGATACCTGAGTGGCGCCACAGACTCAGAGAATCCATCCTTGTGCCTAAGAACATTAGGAGTAAATTTGGGTCTCGGATGATTCAGCTGGATGCATTTTATCCCACTTCTCATGAAGGGGAGAGCATGGAGAGGTTGCATTGCTTATGTCCAGTAAATGCATTGGCATGTTATGTGGAATGTGCAGGTGCACACAACAGTTGTTTGTGTGCTATGCACACAGGGTGGCTGGCAAGCCCCTGTGAAAATAGGGGCTGGCCCATTGGCTCTGCGACGGCATTTCTCAGGCGTATGTGTTGGAGGGAGCCTCCCACAGCCACACGTTCTATAAGGAGTGTGGCTGTGGTTGACACCCTGTCCATTTATCAGATTTTATCTGTTGGATGTGTCTGGGTCTCTCAGGGTCAGTGTTCAGGACAAGGAACTGCAACCCAAGACCTGTGAGTGAGAGACCTGTTGTGCTGAAGTCTTAACATACTGGGGCACTGTTGAGACCATCCCCGAGTCGTCCGGCGCTAGGTGACTCAAGTGCTAACACGTAGGAGTGTAGTGTTGGTCCGCCCCCCCTGGCTGACCAAGGTGTTTACAGTCAATTCAGGCTGGTGATACAGTATGTTGTTAACGTGTTGGTGCAGGGAAGGGATTGAAGTCATCAGACTTAGTCCCCTAAGCCAATAGAGCTCTGAATCTTAAAATTGTTTGGGAAAGTGTCTGAAGAGTAGTCTGTGGCATTATAAGTAGAAGGCCTGAGGCATGTGCTATGGCCAGTTCACGATACAATGACAACTCCATCACATTACTCATTTTCAGTGCGCTGAGGTGACTAGATGAGTGGTTGAGCAAATAAAGCCCCGTTAGAGGGCGAAGCCTGTGTGAAATAGAACAGGGTTGTTTAGTGTATGTCTTGTCCAAAGCAGTGGTTCTCCGAGTGGGGTCCGGGGACCACCAGGTGTCCTTGAGGGGGTTCCAAAAAATCATATCTAGCAATTCAAATATTCTCAGCTTTGGGTCCGAGAGACAAAAGGTTGAGAATCACTAGTCCAGAGCACATTAAGACAAATTCCTAGCAACCTCTTGGTGAAATGGCAGTAAATTATTGAACATTGAAATTCTTTAGGGAATTGTCTGAAGAGTAGTATGTGTCATTAAATAGAAGGCCTACGTGCTATGGCCAGTTCACAATACAATCATTCACAATTCACAATATTACTCACGATCAAGAACATAAGATTTCCCTCGAGAAGTCATTCTTCTACTTTAAGGCTCAAAATCACCCCTCACGATGGGATAGTATGGGTAGATTATATCTTTTCTGAATCCTTACAGTCCTGTGAGTATTCCAGTTTTTGATGTTTGTGTCTGTGATGTTCCTAGATGTCACAGTGCTCAAATAAAGACTATAGTTTAGGCGAAAATTGTGGAAAAATGAATGTCATTGACACTTTGAAGAGCCCATGTGACCTCTTTATTTGTCAGACAGACTCACAAGTGGGCTTGAATGAAAGCTAAGAAGCTACCCTTTAAAATGATATCAAACATATTCTCATAAAACCTGACTAAAGGTCCTGAAAATGAGCCTAAATTAAGATATGTATCAGCGCCTACAACCCAATTTATTGTAGGGGGTGGTTAACTTCATGAGCTGATTACTGTGACAAAGCTACCATTCAGCAATGGTTATCATACCAAAATATCATCTATGGACATGTACCTTTTCAAAATTTTTAACTAGATTTTGCCACCTTGAGTGGTACCGACAAGTGAAATTTTGGGCTTTGGCCCATGGACTATAAGATTATATGTTGTCATGTCGGCAAATGGTTGAAATAAAGTCACGTTGTGACTCAACGTCTTTTAGACTTGTTAGCCTCGACGCAGGTTGAGGAAATATTTGCTGGGATTTAATGTTTGCTCTGGAGTCACAGCAGTTTATGGTAGGTGATTTAGCTGCTGGCTAATCTCTTTGTCCGCCCAAACGCTGAGCAGCTCTCTTATTTCCACGTCTGTCCAATTCAAAATTTTTGCCAATCAAAAAAGCTACAGCCCGTTCTATAGTGATTTGTATTTCCCTCTTACATCTGTCTTTACCAAGGAGGTTTTATATTATCTGGAGGATAAATGGAAAAATGCCCGCCCATTAATGTCAACCAAAGTTGCTCACTCAGTGAATACGGGGGGAAAAAAAAAATTCTCTTCCTGGTTTGCTTGTGTGTTGGTGTGGCCCAAGCACATTCGTGTCTTCTTACGTACTCCCACCAGTAGCAGTTGTCTTGGCAGCACTTTGCCTTTCATTGTACACCGACTTTGAGATTTGAATAAATTACCATTGATAAAGGTTCAGCACATTTTAAGGTTATTTAACTAATATTGCGCCAATAGCTACATATTATTTCAGTCAAACTTTAGACTGTAGTAATTTCAGTGATACAGATGGATCATGTGAAAATGACATGTCTGTGTGTTTACTAGTTCAGTTCACTTGAACACTGTCACACCCACACAGCATCAGCAGTCCTGGTCATCAGTGATCACGGTTCCCACCTGTTTCTGGCTAGTCCTGATCGTTAATGGGTATTGCCTCCACCTGGGGAGGGGGGTGTCTATTTAACTGTCTCTGCTCTTCAGTTAAGATGCTCAGAGTTGTAGAGCCTTGTTGGCTTTTCCCTGTTTATTTTTGCCTGTGCAATAAACAGTCAACTGCTATTCAGCCTGTCTGCCCAGTCTTCCTCTTGGGTGCAGGAGGTGGTGAGGAAGCGGGGGAAGATGATGTAACTCCGTCTGTAGATATGAAGGTTTGACTTCTGTTTAGGTCTTACAAAGATCTGACTTTTGTGAATGTACTTGTGTTAATTCAGTTTTCTGAAAACAGTAATGATGAGGGACAGGGGGATAAAGAATGAAGAATTTATTTTAAAGACGCATCATGTCAGATACACACCTTCTGTTTGAGGTTCCAGGGTCATTGTTTTTTGTAGAGCTTTTTTAGGTGCTATGCTGTTGACAGAAATGTAGACACAAATTGAATGAAAGACTCATCAACAGGAAACACCTCACCTGTGGGGGTTTGTGTGAACAGGTCAAAGCTGTCATTGTAGTTGCATGTTAGCCTGATGATATTGCTATATTTTGATTGTCCTATATTTGGATTATACTGTGATTGTCCTTAATACTCAGCAAAACCTCTGGGACTTGTCAAAGACCTTGTTCTACCATTTTAAACCATTTCAAACTCAGATTTTATTCAAATCTATGGCAACACTGTCTTATTCAATAAAAGAGGAACATTTTACATCTCACGTTTTTATTTAATCATTGTGAAATGACCTCTATATATGTGCATTTATTGAGTGACATATATCTGAGTAGCTTGTATTGTGTACATTTTGGGAATAGAAGTCACTTGATGATCCTGACAAAACACAACAGCATGCCAGATGTCAATTTAAAGTTGGCTTTACTGGCATTACAAGACAATGTTATGATTTCAGTCTTTCTGTTGCTGTACTTGATCTGATTGAGGGAGAGGTTGATGCCCACTGCTGACTGTCACATGTTTACATGACGTGCTGTAGGTACAAATGCTTTAGAACTATTTACATTATTGAAACTATTTATAGTAAGTGCAGTGAGGGACAACTGCAGGCTGGACGGACTCTGCAGACAATAAAATTAACAAATGGCTGTTAGAGAGGGGCAGTGTAACAACTGCAGAGCAGTATTGACAAAAATAAAGTTCATGTCAAATGTATGAAGGAGGTAATGGTGTACAACATGAGACAAATTACCTTAAAGAGCAACTTGCAGGTTGGAGACCCCAGTGAATCAATGTGTAGGAAAATGATGTAGGAACTAGATTTTCATAAAAATATACTTATATATATTATACACTACAGTGACTTCTGGAGTCGTTTTTGTGAAAGAATTTTACTTCCGCATCTAAAAAAAAAAAAGGCAAACCGGAAGTGACGTAAGAAAAGTAAATGTATATGCATACGCATATGATGAACCACAGCCTTATAATTATGAGCCTGCTAGGCGTCCAAGAGACCAGGAACAGACCAGGGTTCGAAGAAATAATGGTCAGAGGAGAGATATTTAGTTGTGGTGTCAGGAGAACCAGTGGAGAACTGGGCAGGTGTCTTGGTGAGAGACCGGCGTTAGCTAACGATATCTAACGCTGTGTTCACATCACAATAGGGTGACCAGATGTCCTGAAAAATTCGGGACAGTCCCAAATTGCGAGCAGTTGTCCCGAAAATTAACCGTTATAGTAATTAATAATATGAACAAGCTAAAACGAGAGCTGTCTGTATGCTGTGAAACTCGACTTGACTTGAGACTTGAAGGCAAAAATGCTGAGGAGACCTGACTTGGTGACACAGTATTGAAAAATGCTGCACTGAACGTATTGTGTCTTTTGGAGCGCTGCCAAATGATCATGAACAGGCTAATCAATAACATAACGGAGATAGGCTACACATCAAGCTGCTGCTGTCACCAGAATAAAATGTAGAAGACTCTAAATTCAAATGAGAGAACCTTTTCATTAAATTGTCAATTAGTCTACATGAATTAGTAGATCAATAGTTTTTTTTACTCTGAATCCGTGAAAATATTCTGATCAAATCGCTTATGTAGGCTATAATTCCAGCTTTTAGTTATTAAAAATGTCCTGTTCGTTTTTGCAAAATATGTAAGAGTATTATTGATGTGTTTTCACTTGTTATTGCACTGATCAGGCTTCATAAATAACGGATTGTTGATGTCATTCGACCTGTTTTAAACCAGATGACGGAGAGTGCAGCCGCCACTGCGGGAGGAGTTTGTGATAAAAACATCTATTAAAAAAAAAAAAAAAAAAGTGTTTGTAAGCTCCTACAGCTTAATGACAATCTTAGCTGCTGAAAAGACGTTTAAAATGACTGTAACATACCTGTCACCTGTGCATAATGGTTCATGCGTCTTGTAAACACAGCCAGGACACTATGCTTCATATCATCCTCAGAGCCAATCTATCTATTTTATCCATCTGTAACTGATCGTCATAATATTAATAACAAATTATCAGAGTTAGTCTGATGTTACTCTAAATCAGTGGTTCTCAACCTTTTTTGGGCCAGCGCCCCCCTGTCCATTATCCAGGTCCCTTACCGCCCCCCATCAAATAAAATGTAGGCTAATTGTCTTCCCTGAATATTAATGTTGATTATTATCCTGTTTATTATTATGATTTGTATTATTATGGTTATTATTATTATTATTGTTATGATTCTTCTTATTATATTATTACATTTATATTAGGCCTATATATGTATTATTTATTTATATTCTTATTATATTCTTCTTATTATTATTATTATTAGTGTGCCTGCTTTGCAAGGCAAAGGAGCACACTCTTAATATTGCTCATACTTATTATTATTTTTCTTTTTCTTTTTATTCTTCCTTGCAAAACTTCGGCGCGTAACTAGTCTCGCAGCGTAGCCGCGACACCCCTCAAAATACATCAAAACCTTGAACGGGAATCAAGTGCTATGACTTTTCTTAGAGATTGTACGTAAAGTTTTCGCACAAAGTGCGAAAACGTGCGATTTTCGGCCCATTGAAATGAATGGAGAATCGGAAAAAAAAAACGCACAAATTCATCAAATCGGCCCCTCTTTGGAGCCACGCCACTCGGTCATACTTTGTCGCAGAAACATGATTAAAAGTTTACACGGGTCACAAGACTTTGAACTCTGTTGGTCTAAAGACACTTTTCAATAGCTACTACGGTTTTTACGCAATCGCAGATTACGTTTTATACGACTTTTGGACAGTTTCAGATTTTATAATGGGTGTGTATTGCGCGGAATGTTCAGACCTAGAGCACGCGACATCGTCACACACTCTAGCTCCACGGCTGCAAATTTTATCAGAAATCTTCCAAACATTATCATCTTAGTCCCACAGCTTCCACTTTACAAACTAGATTTATACACCAAATTGTAGGCATTTTTGTCCTCTCTCACCCAATGTTACTTCCATTGAAATAGGACCCACGGTTTTTGAATAAATCGCCCAAAAGGGCAGGGAGTGCCGTCCGACACTCCCATCCACTTCAATGTAATTTGACCGCTCAAACCCAGAGTGAGAAGAAGAAAAGAAGGTGATTTATATTTTATCACAGCTCCTTTTTTTAAAATCATACAGACACATGTCATACATCAGTGTCGCCAGTGAAGTCTTGGGACGCTCAAAGTGAAAAAACATTTTCGATGCGAGCTTTACTTTTCGAGATACAGGGATTTGTTCGGGGACAGTCTTGGCTTATTGTGAGTGCTAATGAAACATTAGTTCAAAGTTTCCCGCCACAGCGGGGCCTGTATCCATAGCAACTAGTGACTCGGTCTCTGGGCAGAAATTGTCACACCTGCCCGTGATTGGCTAGGTCGACAGTTAATACTGTTTAATACTGTCATACTGTTTGTGTTTGTGTGTGTGCGAGGGATGGAGATGCGCACCAAGCAGCAGGCACACTCAAAATTTCCTGAAATTTTCTAGTTATTATTATTAGTGTGCCTGCTTTGCAAGGCAAAGGAGCACACTCTTAATATTGCTCATACTTATTAGTGTGCCTGCTTTGCAAGGCAAAGGAGCACACTCTTAATATTGCTCATACTTATTATTAGTGTGCCTGCTTTGCAATGCAAAGGAGCACACTCTTATTATTGCTCATACTTATTAGTGTGCCTGCTTTGCAAGGCAAAGGAGCACACTCTTATTATTGCTCATACTTATTAGTGTGCCTGCTTTGCAAGGCAAAGGAGCACACTCTTAATATTGCTCATACTTATTATTAGTGTGCCTGCTTTGCAAGGCAAAGGAGCACACTCTTAATATTGCTCATACTTATTATTAGTGTGCCTGCTTTGCAAGGCAAAGGAGCACACTCTTAATATTGCTCATACTTATTAGTGTGCCTGCTTTGCAAGGCAAAGGAGCACACTCTTAATATTGCTCATACTTATTATTTTTCTTTTTATTATTCTTCCTTGCAAAACTTCGGCGCGTAACTAGTCTCGGGGCGTAGCTGCGACACCCCTCAAAATACACCAAAACGTGCGCCTTGATCGGGAATCAAGTGCTATGACTTTTCTTAGAGATTGTACGTAAAGTTTTCGCACGAAGTGCGAAAACGTGCGATTTTCGGCCCATTGAAATGAATGGAGAATCGGAAAAAAAATCGCACAAATTCATCAAATCGGCCCCTCTTTGGAGCCACGCCACTCGGTCATACTTTGTCGCAGAAACATGATTAAAAGTTTACACGGGTCACAAGACTTTGAACTCTGTTGGTCTAAAGACACTTTTCAATAGCTACTACGGTTTTTACGCAAACGCAGATTACGTTTTATACGACTTTTGGACAGTTTCAGATTTTATAATGGGTGTGTATTGCGCGGAATGTTCAGACCTAGAGCACGCGACGTCGTCACACACTCTAGCTCCACGCCTTCAAGTTTGATCAGAAATCTTCCAAACATTATCGTCTTAGTCCCACAGCTTCCACTCTACAAGCAAGATTTATACACCAAATTGTAGGCATTTTTGTCCTCTCTCACCCAATGTTACTTCCATTGAAATAGGACCCACGGTTTTTGAATAAATCGCCCGAAAGGGCAGGGAGTGCCGTCCGACACTCCCATCCGCTTCCATGTAATTTGACCGCTCAAACCCAGAGTGAGAAGAAGAAAAGAAGGTGATTTATATTTTATCACAGCTCCTTTTTTTTAAAATCATACAGACACATGTCATACATCAGTGTCGCCAGTGAAGTCTTGGGACGCTCAAAGTGAAAAAACATTTTCGATGCAAGCTTTACTTTTCGAGATACAGGGATTTGTTCGGGGACAGTCTTGGCTTATTGTGAGTGCTAATGAAACGTTGGGGCTATGATATAGCCCTGGTTCTCTGAGGGAGAGAACGAGACGTCACCACATATGGGATATGCCTTCCTGAGGCGCTTTGCTCCGAAGTCCTCTAAAACCACGCCAGAATGGCTGATTGAGCTGTCAATCATCCCTCGTCAACCGAGCATATATATATGATGTGACAGCGGAAATTACCTCATTCACCCTTAATTCGCGGTGGCCAGAACACACTGAGGCACCGGACAGGGCGAGGCCCTCTGTGGTGACGTCTCGTTCTCTCCCTCAGAGAACCAGGGCTATATCATAGCCCCAACGTTCTCTTTCAGTCGAGACCTCGACGTCACCACATATGGGAACATATACCCCCCACGCTGAGCCCGTCCGCGTCCCTAACCACACAGAGGAGATAAAAACCACATCTCGTGGCCCATAACACTATGACTGATGATACTGATGCGCTGACCTAAATCATGGGGATCAATAAACTAAGGCAAGGATGGCCATGGGGAAAATATGTATATATATAGTAGGCTATAAAATATAGGCTACATATATAACTTATGAAGGTGCTTGTGGGTTACAGGACGTCATTACTGACAACACACTATGCGCAACGCTCTGAGTGACATCCAGATTGTAGAAACGGGCAAAGGTATGAGGGGAAGCCCAGCTGGCTGCCGCACAAACATCCTCTATGGATAGCCCATTCAAAAGCGCCACCGAAGCTGCCATGCCGCGTGTAGAGTGTCCGCGTAGCCCCTGTGGAAGCTCTTTCTGTGCCAAACTGTAGGCCATGGAAATAGTATCCACTATCCAATGCGCCAAGCGTTGTTTGGAGAGAGCGCGACCCTTAGTCTGAGCTCCAAAACATATGAATAACTGCTCAGAGCTCCGCCAGTCTTTCGTATGGTTCACGTAAATGCGCAAGGCTCTGACAGGACACAACCTATTCAAAACCTGCGCATTCTCCGACGCAAACGGAGGGGGAGAAAAAGCAGCAAGCCTAATAATCCTCGTCCTGTAGTGAGAGGAAATATTTTTTGGCTGATATGCTGGATTGGGGCATAGTGTCACACTGCTATCCTCTCCTGCAAATTGCATACACACATTGTTAACAGACAGAGCCGCAAGGTCCCCCACGCGCTTCGCAGAGGTTATAGCCAAGAGAAACGCTGTCTTTAAGGAGACCAGTTTAATTGGCGCACTCTCCATGGGCTCAAACGGAGTCTGGCACAAGGCGTTTAGCACTATAGTTAAATCCCAATTTGGCATCAGTCGAGCGCAAGCCGGCCTCAACCTCCTCGCGCCTTTAAGGAACCGAGAAGCCAGCGGGTGATTACCCGGGGAGCCACCATCAATACCCATATGGCACGCCGAGATAGCCGCGAGATAAACCTTAAGGGTAGATGGCGAGAGACTCTTGTCAAACAGCTCCTGTAAAAACAGCAGGATATCAGCTATAGGGCAGCAGAAGGGGTTAACTCCACGCGCGGCGCACCATTGCTCAAAGATGCGCCATTTATAAGTGTAAAGTGCCCTCGTTGAGGGGGCTCTAGCACTTTGGATTGTGGAGATTACAGACGCGTGAATTCCCCGATCTGACAGTGCTCTCCACTCAGGGGCCAAACCCATAGTTTCCATCTCTGGGGATGTGGGTGCCAAATTATCCCTTTCGCTTGTGATAATAGGTCCCTGCGTAATGGTATTTCCCACGGAGTGCCGACTACTAAAGCCATCAAGTCCGCGAACCATATCTGGCTGGGCCAGCGAGGAGCAACTAGCAATAGCGAGATTCCCTCCTCGCGCACCCTGTCCAATACTGCTGGAATCAGCGGGATTGGAGGGAATGCGTAAAGGCGCAAGCCTGGCCACTGTTGAGCGAGAGCGTCTACGCCTAGTGGAGGGTCGTCTCTCCGTAGCGAGTACCACAACGGGCAATGCGTCGCCTCTCGGCTTGCAAACAGGTCGACGTCTGCCTCGCCAAATCGTTCCCAGATCTGAATCACCGTCTCCGGATGGAGCCTCCATTCCGTCGCGCGGGGCTTCCCTCTGGAGAGCAGATCTGCACCATGATTCTGACTCCCCGGCAAGTGACTCGCTCGGAGAGACAGCAACCGGCTCTGAGACCATAACATCAAGCGACGGGCCAGTTGGGACATCGGTCTCGAACGGAGGCCGCCCGCACGATTTATGTATGATACTGTGCTGACGTTGTCTGTTCTCACCAGAACGTGTGAGCCCCTGACATACGGCAGAAAATGTTTCAGAGCTAGGAATGCGGCTAAGAGCTCCAATACATTTATGTGGAAGCGCGTCTGTGCACCCCTCCACAAACCGCTCGCCATCCTTCCCTCGTATACTGCACCCCAACCTCGTCTCGACGCGTCCGTGGTAATCACCCGACGACGGAGAACTGGGCCTAATACCACGCCTACTGACAGTAGTGAGTGATTTCTCCACGGAGAAAGGGCTCGCCAACACTGTCTGTCTACTAACAGCCAGCGCGCTCTGTCTCGTTTGGGGTGCGCACCGTGCGTAAGGAACCATTCCTGTATGGGTCTCATATGCAATAGACCCAACGGAATCACAGCCACCGCTGCTGCCATGAGTCCTAGTAACCTCTGACACAGGGTGACCTGAACCCGTTTGCCCAGCCGAAACCTTGCCACGCATGCCTCGAGGGAAGATATCCTTGTTTCCGACAGCTTTACGCACATCAGTGTGGAGTCTAATTCCAGCCCCAGGAACAGAGTCTGTTGGCTTGGCCTCACGCAGCTCTTTTCCCAATTTATCATCAAACCGAGGGAGTTCAAGTGGGATATAGCTATCCTCGCATTCCTCTCTGCCTGTGTTTTCGACTCTGACGCAATTAGCCAATCGTCTAAATAGCAAAATAGACGAATCCCTCTCTGGCGCAGGGGGGCTACCGCCGCTTCCATGCACTTTGAAAAGGTCCTTGGGGCCAGACTCAGACCGAACGGCAGCGAGAGGTACTCGTATGCCTCGTCTTGAAATGCAAACCTCAGAAATTTTCTGTGGCGCACTGTAACCGGGACGTGAAAATATGCATCTTTCAGATCGATGGTAATAAACCAATCGTTCTGACGGATACTTCGAAAAAGCTGTTGATGTGTGAGCATGCGGAAGGGAAGCCTTTTTAAACTCTTGTTTAGCAGCCGTAGGTCCAGAATTGGTCTGAGACCCCCGTCCTTCTTTGGGATCAGAAAATACCGACTGTAAAAGCCGTCGTTCGCTTCTGACGGAGGAACACGTCTTATAGCCCCCTTTGCCAGGAGTGACAGAATTTCCTGTTTTAAGACATGAACCTGCCGGTCTTGCACCGTAGAGACCACTATGCCCATAAAAGGAGGGGGGCTGCGAGCGAATTGAAGAACATAGCCTTCCGACATAGTTTTTACCACCCAGGGACCTGCGCATGCGCGCCATGTCTCTAAGTGGTCCACTGGCTTCCCTACCGCCACCACAGGGGGGCGCCCTAAGCTCATTATATTGTTTATGCATGTTGTCCCAGACTCTACCAGTCGTGTAGGGCTCATATCTTTCCTCTGTGTGCAAGAGCGAGACAGAGTGGGAGAATGAGACAGACTGGTTGTGTAAAACGGGAGAAACCTCACAGTTTTTGACTTTATTAAATGCTGTTGAGAAAGATGTGACATTTGTGTCTGTGGGACAACAGCAGGAACCACACTCGCTGTACTGGACATGGGAGTGATTTGGTGTACTAGTGGGGTGAGAGTAGGGGGGGCACTCACTGAGTTTAACATGGGAGTGGGGAGCCCTACGTGTGTAAGAGAGCAGGGGGAGACATGAGAAGTGGAGACCCGCGCCATCTTGGGCTGGGGGGCAAAACTGTTCACATGCTCTTCCATCAGAGTGTTCAGTGAGAGACACAACGGAACAGAGTCCTCTGGAAACGCCCTCTTCATAGCTATAATGGCATCAGGCCCGTCTCTCCTTTGTGGGCTGGTGCCCACGGCCCACTGCCCTCGGCCTGAATCGCTCTCTGGCCCAGCCTCTGCCCACCGCCGGCTGAGGTGCAGTCCTGGCAGGTGGGTGGTCAGTCCTCTCTGGTGCGCGTCTCCCTTGAGCTGAGAGAGAACGCTGGCGAGGGTGCTGCTGCTTAGGCCGGGGTTGGTGCTGTTGCTGAGGCCCGTAGGAGTATGGAGGTGCAGGTTTCCTGTCATATCTCCGTCTGGGCATCATGTCTTTGAGAGCTGCCTCTGTATTCTTATCTGTTTCAAAGCGCTTGCGCATGTCATCAACAGCAGGCCCAAAGAGGCCTGAGGGGGACACAGGTGTGTTTAGTAGTGCTCTGTGTTCCTCAGCCTGTAATTGAGCTAGATTCAGCCATAAATGTCTCTGGATGCAAACAGAAAAACCCATTGATCTGCCAACAGCCTGGGCAGCGCATCTGGATAGGGTCATGACAAAGTCAGTAGCTTTTCTGAGCTCAGTGACTGAATCCTGGGTGATGTTGGCATCCAGCTCCTTTAATAGGGAGGCCTGGTAGGCCTGTAGAAGGCCCAACGTGTTCAGGGCAGCAGCAGCCTGGCCTAAACAGCTGTAGGTCTTCTCTGCCAAGGAAGAGGTGATCTTGCAGGGCTTAGTAGGGAGTTGGGGCTTGCCTCCGCGACGGGTGGATGTGGGGGAGAGATAAGATGCTACACTCTCCTCAACAGGGGGCATGCTGAGGTAGCCAACCTCTGCTGCCTTATCCACGCTGGTGTAGGGGAGGAACCCTTGCACAGGGGCCCTAGCTTCATACGGGGCCTTCCATGCACGCCCTACTTCATCAAAGACATCTGAGAAAAAGGGGAGTGGGCGTGACTGTGCCTTCTTCTCAGAGTCTGGGTAGAAGGCGTTCCCCAGGCGAGACCTCGCTGGAGGGGGGTGATCAGGCCAGGGCACCTCCAGCCTCTGTGCTGCCTTACCAACCAGCTCCTCCAGCTCCTTGGTGAGAGGAGCCACCCTAAATCTTTTATGGGGCTCAGCAGAGGGGAGCTCTCCCTCCTCTGTCTCTTCCTCTCCTGGGTCCTCCTCTTCTCCCTCATACTCTTCCGAAAACTCCACTTCCTCCTCACTGTTGTAAAAGGAAACCCCAGGCAGTGGGATTTCCTCGGCCTCCCTGCTTGCCGCCGCACCACAGAACTCAACAGGTGGGGGGGAATGAAGCTGGGGCTGCCGTCTCTGGAGGGTCAGACCATGATGGCCCATGTGTGGATCCGCCCTACTGGAGCCAGCCGCATCTCTCGATTGGGGCATGGTTTCCATGGGGGAATTGTGTTCAAAAAGGGCCGCTCTATATTTAAGGTCACTGGGAGCCATCTTAGAGCAAGCAGTGCATGATCCTGGCAGGCCTAGCGAGCTGTCTGCATGCTCGGGGCCTAGGCAGAACACACACAGGTCGTGCTCATCGGAGGAGGGAATGTAGCGGCCACATGGACACCGTCTCGAGGCCGCCATCTTGCACGAGGCGCGCTGCATAGCGTGACCTCACCAGCAATCTCTAGAAGAAAGAACAAATTAGTATCTCGTTGCAATAAAATTGAAAAGAAGGTAACCGTAGTCACCAAGGAGTGTAAACTCCAACGAAATCGCACTGCGAAGGTACGGTAGGCTAAGTAGCCTAGCTAATAGAATTAGCCCGCTTACCTTCAGAGACTTAGCTGTGGCTAGCTAGCTTAGCGGGCTAGCCGCTAGCGCTCGCAATTCAGCCCAAAAAGCTCAACGACGCTCTGGCAGGGGCAGAATACCGGCTGCAGTGAGCTTATCAGTCGTGAACTAATGAGAGAACACAGCCAAGTAGTGCAAGAATAGATAATAGATAGTCTTCGATAGAGGCTTCGAAGTCCACCGCGAAGGAAGGGTGAATGAGGTAATTTCCGCTGTCACATCATATATATATGCTCGGTTGACGAGGGATGATTGACAGCTCAATCAGCCATTCTGGCGTGGTTTTAGAGGACTTCGGAGCAAAGCGCCTCAGGAAGGCGTATCCCATATGTGGTGACGTCGAGGTCTCGACTGAAAGAGAACATTAGTTCAAAGTTTCCCGCCACAGGGGGGCCTGTATCCATAGCAACTAGTGACTCGGTCTCTGGGCAGAAATTGTCACACCTGCCCGTGATTGGCTAGGTCGACAGTTAATACTGTTTAATACTGTCATACTGTTTGTGTTTGTGTGTGTGCGAGGGATGGAGATGCGCACCAAGCAGCAGGCACACTCAAAATTTCCTGAAATTTTCTAGTTAGTGTGCCTGCTTTGCAAGGCAAAGGAACACACTCTTAATATTGCTCATACTTATTATTATTATTTTTCTTTTTCTTTTTATTCTTCCTTGCAAAACTTCGGCGCGTAACTAGTCTCGCAGCGTAGCCGCGACACCCCTCAAAATACATCAAAACGTGCGCCTTGAACGGGAATCAAGTGCTATGACTTTTCTTAGAGATTGTACGTAAAGTTTTCGCACGAAGTGCGAAAACGTGCGATTTTCGGCCCATTGAAATGAATGGAGAATCGGGAAAAAAAACGCACAAATTCATCAAATCGGCCCCTCTTTGGAGCCACGCCACTCGGTCATACTTTGTCGCAGAAACATGATTAAAAGTTTACACGGGTCACAAGACTTTGAACTCTGTTGGTCTAAAGACACTTTTCAATAGCTACTACGGTTTTTACGCAATCGCAGATTACGTTTTATACGACTTTTGGACAGTTTCAGATTTTATAATGGGTGTGTATTGCGCGGAATGTTCAGACCTAGAGCACGTGATGTCGTCACACACTCTAGCTCCACGCCTTCAAGTTTGATCAGAAATCTTCCAAACATTATCATCTTAGTCCCACAGCTTCCACTCTACAAGGACAATTTATATACCAAATTGTAGGCATTTTTGTCCTCTCTCACCCAATGTTACTTCCATTGAAATAGGACCCACGGTTTTTGAATAAATCGCCCGAAAGGGCAGGGAGTGCCGTCCGACACTCCCATCCGCTTCCATGCAATTTGACCGCTCAAACCCAGAGTGAGAAGAAGAAAAGGAGGTGATTTATATTTTATCACAGCTCCTTTAGTTTAAATCATACAGACACATGTCATACATCAGTGTCGCCAGTGAAGTCTCGGGACGCTCAAAGTGAAAAAAAATTTCCAGTGTGAGCTTTACTTTTCGAGATACAGGGATTTGTTCGGGGACAGTCTTGGCTTATTGTGAGTGCTAATGAAACATTAGTTCAAAGTTTCCCGCCACAGGGGGGCCTGTATCCATAGCAACTAGGGACTCGGTCTCTGGGCAGAAATTGTCACACCTGCCCGTGATTGGCTAGGTCGACAGTTAATACTGTTTAATACTGTTTAATACTGTCATACTGTTTGTGTTTGTGTGTGTGCGAGGGATGGAGATGCGCACCAAGCGGCAGGCACACTCAAAATTTCCTGAAATTTTCTAGTTAGTGTGCCTGCTTTGCAAGGCAAAGGAGCACACTCTTATTATTGCTCATACTTATTATTATTATTATTAGTGTGCCTGCTTTGCAAGGCAAAGGAGCACACTTATATTATTGCTCATACTTAATATTATTATTCTTCCTTGCAAAACTTCGGTATGTAACTAGTCTCGCAGCGTAGCCGCGACACCCCTCAAAATACATCAAAACGTGCGCCTTGAATGGGAATCAAGTGCTATGACTTTTCTTAGAGATTGTACGTAAAGTTTTCGCACGAAGTGCGAAAACGTGCGATTTTCGGCCCATTGAAATGAATGGAGAATCGGAAAAAAAATCGCACAAATTCATCAAATCGGCCCCTCTTTGGAGCCACGCCACTTGGTCATACTTTGTCGCAGAAACATGATTAAAAGTTTACACGGGTCACAAGACTTTGAACTCTGTTGGTCTAAAGAAACTTTTCAATAGCTACTACGGTTTTTACGCAATCGCAGATTACGTTTTATACGACTTTTGGCCAGTTTCAGATTTTATAATGGGTGTGTATTGCGTGGAATGTTCAGACCTAGAGCACGTGATGTCGTCACACACTCTAGCTCCACGCCTTCAAATTTTATCAGAAATCTTCCAAACATTATCATCTTAGTCACACAGCTTCCACTCTACAAGCAAGATTTATACACCAAATTGTAGGCATTTTTGTCCTCTCTCACCCAATGTTACTTCCATTGAAATAGGACCCACGGTTTTTGAATAAATCGCCCGAAAGGGCAGGGAGTGCCGTCCGACACTCCCATCCGCTTCAATGTAATTTGACCGCTCAAACCCAGAGTGAGAAGAAGAAAAGGAGGTGATTTATATTTTATCACAGCTCCTTTAGTTTAAATCATACAGACACATGTCATACATCAGTGTCGCCGGTGAAGTCTTGGGACGCTCAAAGTGAAAAAACATTTTCGATGCGAGCTTTACTTTTCGAGATACAGGGATTTGTTCGGGGACAGTCTTGGCTTATTGTGAGTGCTAATGAAACATTAGTTCAAAGTTTCCCGCCACAGGGGGGCCTGTATCCATAGCAACTAGTGACTCGGTCTCTGGGCAGAAATTGTCACACCTGCCCGTGATTAGCTAGGTCGACAGTTAATACTGTTTAATACTGTTTAATACTGTCATACTGTTTGTGTTTGTGTGTGTGCGAGGGATGGAGATGCGCACCAAGCAGCAGGCACACTCAAAATTTCCTGAAATTTTCTAGTTATTAGTGTGCCTGCTTTGCAAGGCAAAGGAGCACACTTATATTATTGCTCATACTTAATATTATTATTCTTCCTTGCAAAACTTCGGCGCGTAACTAGTCTCGGGGCGTAGCCGCGACACCCCTCAAAATACATCGAAACGTGCGCCTTGATCGGGAATCAAGTGCTATGACTTTTCTTAGAGATTGCACGTAAAGTTTTCGCACGAAGTGCGAAAACGTGCGATTTTCAGCCCATTGAAATGAATGGAGAATCGGAAAAAAAATCGCAGAAATTCATCAAACCGGCCCCTCTTTAGAGCCACGCCACTTGGTCATACTTTGTCGCAGAAACATGACTAAAAGTTTACACGGGTCACAAGACTTTGAACTCTGTTGGTCTAAAGAAACTTTTCAATAGCTACTACGGTTTTTACGCAATCGCAGTTTACGTTTTATAAGACTTTTGGACAGTTTCAGATTTTATAATGGGTGTGTATTGCGCGGAATGTTCAGACCTAGAGCACGTGATGTCGTCACACACTCTAGCTCCACGCCTTCAAGTTTGATCAGAAATCTTCCAAACATTATCATCTTAGTCCCACAGCTTCCACTCTACAAGGACAATTTATACACCAAATTGTAGGCATTTTTGTCCTCTCTCACCCAATGTTACTTCCATTGAAATAGGACCCACGGTTTTTGAATAAATCGCCCAAAAGGGCAGGGAGTGCCGTCCGACACTCCCATCCGCTTCCATGTAATTTGACCGCTCAAACCCAGAGTGAGAAGACGAAAAGAAGGTGATTTATATTTTATCACAGCTCCTTTAGTTTAAATCATACAGACACATGTCATACATCAGTGTCGCCAGTGAAGTCCCGGGACGCTCAAAGTGAAAAAACATTTTCGATGCAAGCTTTACTTTTCGAGATACAGGGATTTGTTCGGGGACAGTCTTGGCTTATTGTGAGTGCTAATGAAACATTAGTTCAAAGTTTCCCGCCACAGGGGGGCCTGTATCCATAGCAACTAGTGACTCGGTCTCTGGGCAGAAATTGTCACACCTGCCCGTGATTGGCTAGGTGGACAGTTAATACTGTTTAATACTGTTTAATACTGTCATACTGTTTGTGTTTGTGTGTGTGCGAGGGATGGAGATGCGCACCAAGCAGCAGGCACACTCAAAATTTCCTGAAATTTTCTAGTTATTATTATTCTTCCTTGCAAAACTTCGGTATGTAACTAGTGTCGCGGCGTAGCCGCGACACTAGTCAAAATACATCAAAACGTGCGCCTTGAACGGGAATCAAGTGCTATGACTTTTCTTAGAGATTGTACGTAAAGTTTTCGCACGAAGTGCGAAAACGTGCGATTTTCGGCCCATTGAAATGAATGGAGAATCGGAAAAAAAATCGCACAAATTCATCAAATCGGCCCCTCTTTGGAGCCACGCCACTCGGTCATACTTTGTCGCAGAAACATGATTAAACGTTTACACGGGTCACAAGACTTTGAACTCTGTTGGTCTAAAGACACTTTTCAATAGCTACTACGGTTTTTACGCAATCGCAGATTACGTTTTATACGACTTTTGGACAGTTTCAGATTTTATAATGGGTGTGTATTGCGCGGAATGTTCAGACCTAGAGCACGTGATGTCGTCACACACTCTAGCTCCACGACTTCAAGTTTGATCAGAAATCTTCCAAACATTATCATCTTACTCCCACAGCTTCCACTCTACAAGCAAGATTTATACACCAAATTGTAGGGATTTTTGTCCTCTCTCACCCAACGTTACTTCCATTGAAATAGGACCCACGGTTTTTGAATAAGTCGCCCGAAAGGGCAGGGAGTGCCGTCCAACACTCCCATCCGCTTCCATGTAATTTGACCGCTCAAACCCAGAGTGAGAAGAAGAAAAGGAGGTGATTTATATTTTATCACAGCTCCTTTAGTTTAAATCATACAGACACATGTCATACATCAGTGTCGCCAGTGAAGTCTCGGGACGCTCAAAGTGAAAAAAAAATTCCGATGCGAGCTTTACTTTTCGAGATACAGGGATTTGTTCGGGGACAGTCTTGGCTTATTGTGAGTGCTAATGAAACATTAGTTCAAAGTTTCCCGCCACAGGGGGGCCTGTATCCATAGCAACTAGTGACTCAGTCTCTAGGCAGAAATTGTCACACCTGCCCGTGATTGGCTAGGTGGACAGTTAGGTTACTGTTTAATAATGTTTAATACTGTCATGCTGTTTGTGTTGTGTGTGTGTGAGGGATGGAGATGCGCACCAAGCAGCAGGCACACTCAAAATTTCCTGAAATTTTCTAGTTATTATTATTATTTTTATTAGTGTGCCTGCTTTGCAAGGCAAAGGAGCACACTCTTAATATTGCTCATACTTATTATTTTTATTATTATTATTCTTCCTTGCAAAACTTCGGTATGTAACTAGTCTCGCAGCGTAGCCGCGACACCCCTCAAAATACATCAAAACGTGCGCCTTGAACGGGAATCAAGTGCTATGACTTTTCTTAGAGATTGTACGTAAAGTTTTCGCACGAAGTGCGAAAATGTGCGATTTTCGGCCCATTGAAATGAATGGAGAATCGGAAAAAAAATCGCACAAATTCATCAAATCGGCCCCTCTTTGGAGCCACGCCACTCGGTCATACTTTGTCGCAGA
Organism: Centroberyx affinis; assembly: GCF_046629955.1. NCBI lineage: Eukaryota > Metazoa > Chordata > Actinopteri > Beryciformes > Berycidae > Centroberyx > Centroberyx affinis. The sequence goes on from NW_027279716.1 coordinate 117,509, forward strand.
AACATGATTAAAGGTTTACACGGGTCACAAGACTTTGAACTCTGTTGGTCTAAAGACACTTTTCAATAGCTACTACGGTTTTTACGCAATCGCAGATTACGTTTTATACGACTTTTGGACAGTTTCAGATTTTATAATGGGTGTGTATTGCGCGGAATGTTCAGACCTAGAGCACGTGATGTCGTCACACACTCTAGCTCCACGCCTTCAAGTTTGATCAGAAATCTTCCAAACATTATCATCTTAGTCCCACAGCTTCCACTCTACAAGCAAGCTTTATACACCAAATTGTAGGCATTTTTGTCCTCTCTCACCCAATGTTACTTCCATTGAAATAGGACCCACGGTTTTTGAATAAATCGCCCAAAAGGGCAGGGAGTGCTGTCCGACACTCCCATCCGCTTCCATGTAATTTGACCGCTCAAACCCAGAGTGAGAAGAAGAAAAGAAGGTGATTTATATTTTATCACAGCTCCTTTTTTTAAAATCATACAGACACATGTCATACATCAGTGTCGCCAGTGAAGTCTTGGGACGCTCAAAGTGAAAAAACATTTTCGATGCGAGCTTTACTTTTCGAGATACAGGGATTTGTTCGGGGACAGTCTTGGCTTATTGTGAGTGCTAATGAAACATTAGTTCAAAGTTTCCCGCCACAGGGGGGCCTGTATCCATAGCAACTAGTGACTCGGTCTCTGGCAGAAATTCTCACACCTGCCCGTGATTGGCTAGGTCGACAGTTAATACTGTTTAATACTGTTTAATACTGTCATACTGTTTGTGTTTGTGTGTGTGCGAGGGATGGAGATGCGCACCAAGCGGCAGGCACACTCAAAATTTCCTGAAATTTTCTAGTTAGTGTGCCTGCTTTGCAAGGCAAAGGAGCACACTCTTATTATTGCTCATACTTAATATTATTATTATTCTTCCTTGCAAAACTTCGGTATGTAACTAGTCTCGCAGCGTAGCCGCGACACCCCTCAAAATACATCAAAACGTGCGCCTTGAACGGGAATCAAGTGCTATGACTTTTCTTAGAGATTGTACGTAAAGTTTTCGCACGAAGTGCGAAAACGTGCGATTTTCGGCCCATTGAAATGAATGGAGAATCGGGAAAAAAATCGCACAAATTCATCAAATCGGCCCCTCTTTGGAGCCACGCCACTCGGTCATACTTTGTTGCAGAAACATGATTAAAAGTTTACACGGGTCACAAGACTTTGAACTCTGTTGGTCTAAAGACACTTTTCAATAGCTACTACGGTTTCTACGCAATCGCAGATTACGTTTTATACGACTTTTGGACAGTTTCAGATTTTATAATGGGTGTGTATTGCGCGGAATGTTCAGACCTAGAGCACGTGATGTCGTCACACACTCTAGCTCCACGCCTTCAAGTTTGATCAGAAATCTTCCAAACATTATCATCTTAGTCCCACAGCTTCCACTCTACAAGCAAGATTTATACACCAAATTGTAGGCATTTTTGTCCTCTCTCACCCAATGTTACTTCCATTGATATAGGACCCACGGTTTTTGAATAAATCGCCCGAAAGGGCAGGGAGTGCCGTCCGACACTCCCATCCGCTTCAATGTAATTTGACCGCTCAAACCCAGAGTGAGAAGAAGAAAAGAAGGTGATTTATATTTTATCACAGCTCCTTTAGTTTAAATCATACAGACACATGTCATACATCAGTGTCGCCGGTGAAGTCTTGGGACGCTCAAAGTGAAAAAACATTTTTGATGCGAGCTTTACTTTTCGAGATACAGGGATTTGTTCGGGGACAGTCTTGGCTTACTGTGAGTGCTAATGAAACATTAGTTCAAAGTTTCCCGCCACAGGGGGGCCTGTATCCATAGCAACTAGTGACTCGGTCTCTGGGCAGAAATTGTCACACCTGCCCGTGATTGGCTAGGTCGACAGTTAATACTGTTTAATACTGTTTAATACTGTCATACTGTTTGTGTTTGTGTGTGTGCGAGGGATGGAGATGCGCACCAAGCAGCAGGCACACTCAAAATTTCCTGAAATTTTCTAGTTATTATTATTCTTCCTTGCAAAACTTCGGTATGTAACTAGTCTCGCAGCGTAGCCGCGACACCCCTCAAAATACATCAAAACGTGCGCCTTGAACGGGAATCAAGTGCTATGACTTTTCTTAGAGATTGTACGTAAAGTTTTCGCACGAAGTGCGAAAACGTGCGATTTTCGGCCCATTGAAATGAATGGAGAATCGGAAAAAAAATCGCACAAATTCATCAAATCGGCCCCTCTTTGGAGCCACGCCACTTGGTCATACTTTATCGCAGAAACATGATTAAAAGTTTACACGGGTCACAAGACTTTGAACTCTGTTGGTCTAAAGACACTTTTCAATAGCTACTACGGTTTTTACGCAATCGCAGATTACGTTTTATATGACTTTTGGACAGTTTCAGATTTTATAATGGGTGTGTATTGCGCGGAATGTTCAGACCTAGAGCACGTGATGTCGTCACACACTCTAGCTCCACGCCTTCAAGTTTGATCAGAAATCTTCCAAACATTATCGTCTTAGTCCCACAGCTTCCACTCTACAAGCAAGATTTATACACCAAATTGTAGGCATTTTTGTGCTCTCTCACCCAACGTTACTTCCATTGAAATAGGACCCACGGTTTTTGAATAAATCGCCCGAAAGGGCAGGGAGTGCTGTCCGACACTCCCATCCGCTTCCATGTAATTTGACCGCTCAAACCCAGAGTGAGAAGAAGAAAAGAAGGTGATTTATATTTTATCACAGCTCCTTTAGTTTAAATGATACAGACACATGTAATACATCAGTGTCGCCAGTGAAGTCTTGGGACGCTCAAAGTGAAAAAACATTTTCGATGCGAGCTTTACTTTTCGAGATACAGGGATTTGTTCGGGGACAGTCTTGGCTTATTGTGAGTGCTAATGAAACATTAGTTCAAAGTTTCCCGCCACAGGGGGGCCTGTATCCACAGCAACTAGTGACTCGGTCTCTGGGCAGAAATTGTCACACCTGCCCGTGATTGGCTAGGTCGACAGTTAATACTGTTTAATACTGTTTAATACTGTCATTCTGTTTGTGTTTGTGTGTGTGCGAGGGATGGAGATGCGCACCAAGCAGCAGGCACACTCAAAATTTCCTGAAATTTTCTAGTTAGTGTGCCTGCTTTGCAAAGCAAAGGAGCACACTCTTAATATTGCTCATACTTATTATTATTATTATTATTATTAGTGTGCCTGCTTTGCAAGGCAAAGGAGCACACTTATATTATTGCTCATACTTAATATTATTATTCTTCCTTGCAAAACTTCGGTATGTAACTAGTCTCGCAGCGTAGCCGCGACACCCCTCAAAATACATCGAAACGTGCGCCTTGAACGGGAATCAAGTGCTATGACTTTTCTTAGAGATTGTACGTAAAGTTTTCGCACGAAGTGCGAAAACGTGCGATTTTCGGCCCATTGAAATGAATGGAGAATCGGGAAAAAAATCGCACAAATTCATCAAATCGGCCCCTCTTTGGAGCCACGCCACTCGGTCATACTTTGTCGCAGAAACATGATTAAACGTTTACACGGGTCACAAGACTTTGAACTCTGTTGGTCTAAAGACACTTTTCAATAGCTACTACGGTTTTTACGCAATCGCAGATTACGTTTTATACGACTTTTGGACAGTTTCAGATTTTATAATGGGTGTGTATTGCGCGGAATGTTCAGACCTAGAGCACGTGATGTCGTCACACACTCTAGCTCCACGCCTTCAAGTTTGATCAGAAATCTTCCAAACATTATCATCTTAGTCCCACAGCTTCCACTCTACAAGCAAGATTTATACACCAAATTGTAGGGATTTTTGTCCTCTCTCACCCAATGTTACTTCCATTGATATAGGACCCACGGTTTTTGAATAAATCGCCCAAAAGGGCAGGGAGTGCTTTCCGACACTCCCATCCGCTTCCATGTAATTTGACCGCTCAAACCCAGAGTGAGAAGAAGAAAAGAAGGTGATTTATATTTTATCACAGCTCCTTTTTTTAAAATCATACAGACACATGTCATACATCAGTGTCGCCAGTGAAGTCTTGGGACGCTCAAAGTGAAAAAACATTTTCGATTCGAGCTTTACTTTTCGAGATACAGGGATTTGTTCGGGGACAGTCTTGGCTTATTGTGAGTGCTAATGAAACATTAGTTCAAAGTTTCCCGCCACAGGGGGGCTTGTATCCATAGCAACTAGTGACTCAGTCTCTGGGCAGAAATTCTCACACCTGCCTGTGATTGGCTAGGTCGACAGTTAATACTGTTTAATACTGTCATACAGTTTGTGTTTGTGTGTGTGCGAGGGATGGAGATGCGCACCAAGCAGCAGGCACACTCAAAATTTCCTGAAATTTTCTAGTTAGTGTGCCTGCTTTGCAATGCAAAGGAGCACACTCTTATTATTGCTCATACTTAATATTATTATTCTTCCTTGCAAAACTTCGGTATGTAACTAGTCTCGCAGCGTAGCCGCGACACCCCTCAAAATACATCAAAACGTGCGCCTTGAACGGGAATCAAGTGCTATGACTTTTCTTAGAGATTGTACGTAAAGTTTTCGCACGAAGTGCGAAAACATGCGATTTTCGGCCCATTGAAATGAATGGAGAATCGGAAAAAAAATCGCACAAATTCATCAAATCGGCCCCTCTTTGGAGCCAAGCCACTTGGTCATACTTTGTCGCAGAAACATGATTAAAAGTTTACACGGGTCACAAGACTTTGAACTCTGTTGGTCTAAAGACACTTTTCAATAGCTACTACGGTTTTTACGCAATCGCAGATTACGTTTTATACGACTTTTGGCCAGTTTCAGATTTTATAATGGGTGTGTATTGCGCGGAATGTTCAGACCTAGAGCACGTGATGTCGTCACACACTCTAGCTCCACGCCTTCAAGTTTGATCAGAAATCTTCCAAACATTATCATCTTAGTCCCACAGCTTCCACTCTACAAGCAAGATTTATACACCAAATTGTAGGCATTTTTGTCCTCTCTCACCCAATGTTACTTCCATTGAAATAGGACCCACGGTTTTTGAATAAGTCGCCCGAAAGGGCAGGGAGTGCCATCCAACACTCCCATCCGCTTCCATGCAATTTGACCGCTCAAACCCAGAGTGAGAAGAAGAAAAGGAGGTGATTTATATTTTATCACAGCTCCTTTAGTTTAAATCATACAGACACATGTCATACATCAGTGTCACCAGTGAAGTCTTGGGACGCTCAAAGTGAAAAAACATTTTCGATGCGAGCTTTACTTTTCGAGATACAGGGATATGTTCGGCGACCTGCTTGGCTTATTGTGAGTGCTAATGAAACATTAGTTCAAAGTTTCCCGCCACAGGGGGGCCTGTATCCATAGCAACTAGTGACTCAGTCTCTTGGCGGAAATTGTCACAGCTGCCCGTGATTGGCTAGGTGGACAGTTAGGTTACTGTTTAATACTGTTTAATACTGTCATGCTGTTTGTGTTTGTGTGTGTGTGAGGGATGGAGATGCGCACCAAGCAGCAGGCACACTCAAAATTTCCTGAAATTTTCTAGTTAGTGTGCCTGCTTTGCAAGGCAAAGGAGCACACTCTTAATATTGCTCATACTTATTATTATTATTATTATTATTTTTATTATTATTATTCTTCCTTGCAAAACTTCGGTATGTAACTAGTCTCGCAGCGTAGCCGCGACACCCCTCAAAATACATCAAAACGTGCGCCTTGAACGGGAATCAAGTGCTATGACTTTTCTTAGAGATTGTACGTAAAGTTTTCGCACGAAGTGCGAAAAAGTGCGATTTTCGGCCCATTGAAATGAATGGAGAATCGGAAAAAAAATCGCACAAATTCATCGAATCGGCCCCTCTTTGGAGCCACGCCACTCGGTCATACTTTGTCGCAGAAACATGATTAAAAGTTTACACGGGTCACAAGACTTTGAACTCTGTTGGTCTAAAGACACTTTTCAATAGCTACTACGGTTTTTACGCAATCGCAGATTACGTTTTATACGACTTTTGGACAGTTTCAGATTTTATAATGGGTGTGTATTGCGCGGAATGTTCAGACCTAGAGCACGTGATGTCGTCACACACTCTAGCTCCACGCCTTCAAGTTTTATCAGAAATCTTCCAAACATTATCATCTTAGTCCCACAGCTTCCACTCTACAAGCAAGATTTATACACCAAATTGTAGGCATTTTTGTCCTCTCTCACCCAATGTTACTTCCATTGAAATAGGACCCACGGTTTTTGAATAAATCGCCCGAAAGGGCAGGGAGTGATACAGGGATTTGTTCGGGGACAGTCTTGGCTTATTGTGAGTGCTAATGAAACATTAGTTCAAAGTTTCCCGCCACAGGGGGGCCTGTATCCATAGCAACTAGTGACTCTGTCTCTGGGCAGAAATTGTCACAGCTGCCCGTGATTGGCTAGGTCGACAGTTAATACTGTTTAATACTGTTTAATACTGTCATACTGTTTGTGTTTGTGTGTGTGCGAGGGATGGAGATGGGCACCAAGCAGCAGGCACACTCAAAATTTCCTGAAATTTTCTAGTACTGTCATACAGTTTGTGTTTGTGTGTGTGCGAGGGATGGAGATGCGCACCAAGCAGCAGGCACACTCAAAATTTCCTGAAATTTTCTAGTTATTATTAGTAGTAGTAGTAGTAGTAGTAGTAGTGGTAGTAGTAGTAGTATTAGTGTTAGTATTATTCTGTGTTTAACTGGACAGTTGGAATATCATTATCATTAGTTTCCCAGGGAGCAAAAAAGCCACATGAATAGAAATTATATTCATGAGTGTTAAACAAATGCAACGGTTACATTCAAACTTTAATTATAGGCGTAGGCCTATTACAAACAGCAGCCAATCAGAAATGCCAAACAAGAAGCATTCTTATTAATTGTTCCAACAGAAAACAAGAGCAGCCCACCAAGAAAAACGTCTGAGGCTACTGGAAAAAAAGCAGAAGGATAGGCTATATCTTGACTTTCAAAGGAAATAAGCTAAATTGCTTTGAAAGTTAGTGTGAGCCCTGCGCTTGGTGGTTCTCTGCTAGTTTCTTCACTGCGGGTTGCAGAGAAGTTAGTTTCAGCCGTAGTGCGCCTGAGGCCATCAAGTCCAAGCGATTGCAGTACTTGGACTGCATGTGGAGGACCTGGCTGAATCCCTGCTCAACTAAATATGTTGTTGGGAAAGCAAGAAGCAGCAGCCTGGTCTTCTCCCAGAGAGCCGGGTAACGCTGGGTATATTTGACCCACATGCTGCCCCAGCCAGAGGTGCGGAACGTAGCCTGAGCCTCGTCGTCGCACTGGATGTCGATAAGATGCTCCTGGATGGCGGGCTCGCATTCGGTCACGTCCGCCTGAAAGGGCTGCACCACCCAGACGGGAACATCGAGGTTCAGGAGGTCCCTGAAGCGGATCTCCATGTCGGCCTTAACCATCCTCAGGTGGTCGATGTAAATGAGGAGGCGGTCATCGGTAAGAGCCTCAGACACCTGCAATGAATATAACCAGCAAATTGTTCTCTGGTGCAGATTTTTAGACGATTTTGAACTGGTTATTTTATTGCTAATTACTATAAATGTTTCTTTATATTTATAATGCATAGGGATATAGGCCTATATTTTCAGACGAGTCAATATAATAAACATTACAACATAATGTATTAATAGAAATCAAATAGGCTATATTAATTATAATAATAGCGGGCCTATTATATCTATTTAGCATTGTTTCTGAAAAATAGTAGATCACCTTGGTCAGCTGCGGGAAATGAGCAAATTGCCTCCTGCCTATGCTCTGCCTGTACAGATCCAGCCTGGAAGTGAGACTGTGAATGACCGCCTTGCTCTGGACCAGAGTAACGCCATTTCCTTGGAGCTTTAGGGTGACTTCATTCATCTTTTCAAAAAAGTCTGCGAGGTACATGATGTCGCAGCGGCTGGATGACACCTTTTCCCAGAGAGCTGCATCAACCTCCTCCAGGAACTCCACGATGCTGTCAAACAGCTCACAAAAACGAGCAAGGCAGTTTCCCTTTGAGAGCCAGCGGACATCAGTATGGAGAAGACGACGCTCAAATGTCTCATCATTTTCCTGACACAGCTGTCGGAACAGCCTGTCATTCAGGGGATGGGCTTTTATTTTGTTTATTGCCTTGACTGCAACATTGAGAGACTCGTGGAGAGGTGGACTTTTAGATTTGGCCACAAGGTTGTGGCGGTGCAAGACACAGTGGACTGTGAGGACATGCAGGACCTGCTCCTTCAGCAGAGCGGTGAAGCCACGGTACCTGCCAACCATGGAGGGGGCACCATCATGCGAGGATGTTGGTGATGGGGATTGACTTCTCCTGTAGATACGCATTAAGCGCATTAAAAATGGTCTGGCCCTTGGTGTCTGTTTCCAGATATTTGGAAAATAAAAATTCCTCAGCCATCTCCTGACTGTTGGAGGCCTTATAGCGGACATAGGCCATCAGCAGAGCGTTGTTGTCAGAGGTGGTTGTCTCATCCAGCTGAAGGCTGAATGGAGAGTCCCTCAGGATTGCACACAGCTGCTCCTCTGTATCGGCGCCCATTTCATTTATCCTGCGTGCCACGGTGTCATTGCTGAGTGGGATGGATTTCAGCACCTGTGTGGGATCGCGCTCCATCACAGTAGAGATGACCTCTTTGATGGCAGGCAGCACCAACTTCTCTCCAATTGTGAACGGCTGTCCACATTTGGCTATCAGCAGGGAGATGTTATATGACGCTACTAGCCCACTGTCATTCTGGCTGGTCTTCCTAGTGAAGAGACTGCTGATGGTGCTCCTACCATGCTTCTCTTTGAGGGCCTGGAAGAACGGACGCTCCTTGTCTGCCTTGTCCGGGTGGATCTTCGTAAGGTGCTCCTTGAGACGTGAGGGTTTCATGGCCTCATTTGAAAACACTTGTTCACACAATAAACACATTGGAAGTTGTGCATTGGTGGGAGAAGGTACGAATCCATAGCTAAGGTATTCAATAGAATACTGGCGGCATTTTTTCTTGTTTTGTGCCATTTTGCTGATTGCTCCGGTTTTCCAATGTGCAAAAAGAAAAAGAAAAAACCCCGCGCAAAAGTAGCGAATACTTTTGCACGGGTTTTTTTTTTTTCTTTCACATATGTCCAGTGTTGGGAGGGTTACTTTTAAAACGTATTCCACTACAGATTACTGAATACATGCCCTAAAATGTAATTTGTAACGTATTCCATTAGATTACTCAAATTAAGTAACGTATTCTAAATACTTTGGATTACCGGGAGAAAGTTTCAGAGCGACAGACACAGATCGTCCCCGTAACCATGGCAACTCACTCTCACTCCTGCCTGCTGCGCACGGCGCGAGAGGAGAGGGAGAGACGCTGAAGAGCCGCTGACTGAGATTACTCTGAGCAGCATGCATGGGAATAAATTACAATATAATAGATTTGTGTATATTTCTCGCTATTCAGATGGTCTGAATAACTCTCTGCTGCACGGTGCTGCTCTGTCTTGTCTGGCTGTGCGCTGTCAGTTTCCTTTTTTCCATTGTGACTTTATCAGTTATGAATTTGTTTTTCACTGTGTGAGAAAATGGACTTGTGAAGGTGTCGGAACGCCGTTCCGGATTGTTCCGGCCCACTTTAACCCCTGTTTGTAAGTAAAATGTTCTTTATATTTCCATGTCAAAAATGCTTTCCTGAGAGTGTCCTAGCTGTGTGTCTCCTCCAACATTGCCATTGTCTTGTGGTGTGTGGCAGGTGCACCGTGTGCGCACAAATTGTTGCACATTTTTTAAATCTGTTTATGGGAAATGCGTGCCTCATATGATTTTTAAAGACAGCAACTGTCTTCAGAATACCACCAATTTAAACTGTAACTGTAACGGACTACAGTTACTCATATTTTGTATTTTAAATATGTCATGCCGTTACATGTATTCCGTTACTCCCCAACCCTGCATATGTCACATAGCCTATGTCTCATATTATGCAGCATGTAGGCCTAACCTTTTGGCGTTAAATAGGGCAGAATTAATTTAGGATTTTTGAATAGAGTTTGGTCTGATATTGTTTTGTGCTGGTAAATATCCCATGTTTTGGGATTTCACATTTCCTTTTATTCATAGACGTATTAAAGATGTTTAATGGAGACTTTAAAGTTCACGACTAGACGAAACCGTTTTATAACGCTGCAGAGAAAAGTTGCATCAGTGTAAACTCCCCCATCTCAGCTGGAATCAAGCCGGTTGATGGCGTTGCTGTGACTCAGCTTGTCAGGCAGGTGTCTGGTTTTAGAATATTGTTTTAGGAAATTGCTTATTTAGGTTTATTGATTGTATTGTTTGTGTTAATATGCTTCGGCAACGTTGTATGCAGTCATGCCAATAAAGCCACTTGAATTGGATAATGTTATGGTGTGTGTCTGGATGCTAGACGCTAAGTTGCTTTCATGGGAAGTCCGACAGCGGAATATCCCTCTTGTAAATTTGTAACCACGGCGATAACACGGCGTGATCCTCCGGAGAAATTAATGCTTTCAAGAGGAAGCAACTCTTAATTTCCTCCACGGGGAATACCAAGCAAGAGAGCGTCCATTTTCCTGAGTTGACACAGTAAACGCCATGTTGGTGACATTTTATAGATGGAACTCTGACGTCCCGTTCCCGTGAAGGCAGCATGAAGCTGCGCTACAGAAAGCTGACAGAAACACTGAAGTAAACAGTATGGAAACGATACACCGTCTCCTCTAGTCTCATTGGTGTAAACTGGCAGGTTTTAGAATGTTGCAGAATGTGCAGACCACATTCTTTTGCAAGTAGTTGCAAATTTCAACTCGTCTCGTCGCGAATCTTTGGTGTAAACTCGCCTTAAACAAACGCCCCCCAAGAACACCTCAACGCCCCCCTTTCAAATATATTGCTTCCAGCGCCCCCCGACTTTCTCTGAACGCCCCCTGGGGGGCGGTACCGCCCCCGTTGAGAAACACTACTCTAAATGATTCTGTAGCCTACATTTTAATCCTTCTGACATTTAAAATTAAGCCACCCGTTTGAGTCATTGGTTCAGTTGTTTCAAAATTGAACTAAACATTGTGAGTCAACTGAGCACAGGAATACTATTTGTTTCCAGTGAGGTATTAGCGTATATAGTGACTTTCTGAGTATTGATACTTACCCGTAACAGACACTAATACGCAAGTGTCAGCTTGTCTCAGCAGGGTTGGGGAGTAACAGAATACATGTAACGGCGTTACGTATTTAAAATACAAAATATGAGTAACTGTATTCCGTTACAGTTACAGTTTAAAGTGGTGGTATTCTGAATACAGTTACTGTCTTTAAAAATAGATTACTTGAAGGATTACTTTGTTTGTTTTGTTTTATTTGCTCTAAAATTCATATGAGGCACGCATTTCCCATAAACAGATTTAAAAAATGTGCAACAATTTGTGCACGCACGGTGCACCTGCCACACACCACAAGACAATGGCAATGTTGGAGGAGGAGACACACAGCCAGGACACTCTCAGGAATCCGTTTTGACATGGAAATATAAAGAACATTTTACTTACAAACAGGGGTTAAAGTGGGCCGGAACAATCCGGAACGGCGTTCCGGCACCTTCGATTAATAAGTAAATAAATCTGATTGGCAGTTTCATACATAATAATATCAAGCGAGTTCACAGGGCTGCCAACTCTCACGCATTGACCGAGAGACTCACGCAATTGACATTTTTCACACGCTTTCATGCCACAAGTCTATTTTCTCACGCAGTGAAAAACAAATTCATAACTGATAATGACGCGATGCGAAAAGAGACACTGACAGCAGGACAGACGAGTCAGAGCAGCACAGCACAGCAGAGAATTATTCAGACCATCTGAATAGTGAGAAATATACACAAATCTGTTATATTGTAATTTATTCCCATGCATGCTGCTCAGAGTAATCTCAGTCAGCAGCTCTTCAGCGTCTCTCCCTCTCCTCTCGCGCCGTGCGCACCAGGCAGGAGTGAGAGTGAGTTGCTATGGTTACGGGGACGCTCTGTGTCTGTCGCTCTGAAACTTTCTCATGATTCCCAATAATAGGATTTTTAGGTTAGAAAACAAGACTTACGGTGCACAGTTCACGTTTTCGTCGAGCTGAATCTCTGACGGATCCGTGACCATTACTCCCGCCGGCAGAACCAGAAGCTGCTGCTGACGGCGGACCTGATGACGCCGCTTTGTGCACTGAAGGAACCGCACCGGCTGTCAGTCTCACCCGGTCCTGGCTTCGAAATCCCATCCTGAACTCCATCATATCGCCAGGAAGATAATCCTCCGGTCTAAAATAAGCACCACAAACGACCGCGTTTTCCGTTGCAGATGCAGCAGTGAAGTCTCGTCTCTTCACCTGCACAAAACGCACCCAGGCACGAAAACTAGCACCATCCCTTTTCCTGTTAGGAAAATTGTGGACTCGATATCCTGACAGGCTGGAATTTGTGCAACCTGCACAAACACAATAATTCACCATCATGAAAAATGGTAAATTGCAAAGATAAAGTAGAAAAAAATGCCGACTCACAAACGAACAACCGCTCAAACTCACTACCGCCTACTACTGCACAGTGTACTGTAGAGGGAGTATGTGAGACGGACTCCCTTATGTGACGTAATATGACGCGATGTTAGAAAAAAAAGGCGTTTTTAGGAGCTTTGCTCAAAACGGCCACTTTTTCCTCTGAATTTGTGCCCTTATGTCTTGTAAAACATTAAATTCCGCATTAACTTTTCAAATGGTGATTTTCAGACAAGGTTAAGTATAAATTTCGTAAAATATTTAACCTGCAAGTTGCTCTTTAAGGATCTTTTTCTCAGCCAGCCATTCCTACACTGAGCGGCCTTCAGCCCAGGAGCAGAAGTGCTCTCCTCTGTAGCGGCTTTGGCCATATTCTTTGGTCTTTGGCTGGCCACAGCGCTTACACCTAAAGTGTTAGAAAGTCTTCCTTGGGGTTTTGAGGAGAGCCCCCTCCTCCGGGGCCTGTTGCTGCTGAAGCTGCTCCCTCATTCTCCTCTGCCAGGCCGTGGAGCGCGGCACCGCTGGCTGAGAGGAGGCAGCAGAGGAGGTGGTCGGGGCGTCCGGGCCACTGCACACAGCTACAGACATGACGACAACAAATCAGAGCAGTACTTCACACAGCATCACACACATCTCTGCTATAATTTACAACACTGACGTTTGACTCTCTCTGCTGGTGGATTCATACAGGGCCCTGTAGGTCACCTGCGGGTGGACGCCAAACCCCACCAGCGTCTGGTCCAGGCCCCTCACAGGCAGAGAGCCCTCGCACATCCTACGGCTCCTGATGACCGCCACCATCTCCGGGAAGAGCTGGGCATAGGAGTCAGGGCGTCTTTGTTGCCCATGAGGGGCGTCTGGGTGGTGTCCCCACCCACTCTCTCCTTCTGGTGGGACGCCAGCAGGCTGCAGGCGCAGCCCACGTCGAGGCTCAGCAGCCACTTGAAGGTTTGACCCCGGTACTGGCCAAACTGGACCTCGGTCTCACTGAGGACCAGCTGGCAGCATGTGGGGTCTCCTCCGGCCTGGAGGACACAAACCTCCGCCTGCTCCCTCACCTTCTCAAGCACCTTCACCCTCAGTGCCTCAGATGACCCTGACCTGCGGTAGGCTCAGGCCACCCTCGATGCTTCGGGCGAAGGCTTGAGGGTGAGGTGGCCAGACGAAGCCTCAAAGCGAAACGCTGGGCGGAAATCCATTCTGCAAAGAGACAACACACATTTTGAGCTAGTTACCCAGCTAACACATAACGTTCCCATAACATTCCCGGAACATGCCTTCCAGGTTTCTATTTGGTAACCCTCCCACAACGTTCTAAGAATGTTGTGCAAATGTTTTTGTTAAACGTAACATTCCCAAAACGTTCTAATAACCACATGAAGTAACGTTTTTCGGGGGTAATTTTAATCATGTTTCCCTGAGGTTCCCTACTGGTAGCCTTTTAGGTAACCCTCCCACAACATTCTAAGAATGTTGCACAAATGTTTTTGTTCAACGTAACATTCCCAAAACGTTCTAATAACCACATAAAATAATGTTTTTTGGGGGTAATTTTAATAACGTTCCCCTGAGGTTCCCTGTCGATAGAATTTTGGGTAACCCTCCTACAACGTTCCAAGAATGTTGCGCAAATGTTTCTGTACAACATAACATTCCCAAAACGTTCTAATAACCACATCAAATAATGCTTTTTGGGGGTCATTTTAATAACGTTCCCCTGAGGTTTCGTGCTGGTAGCATTTTGGATAACCCTCCCACAACGTTCTAAGTACGTTAGGCAAATGTTTTTGTGTGTGTGCCTCTTTTGTGGAATCTGATGGCATGTTTCTGAAGCCAGTTGACATTGCAAATTATTTTGATGATTTTTTTTGTTGGGGAGGCCTCCAAGCTTAGGCAGAGCTTAGGCAGGGTATAGACACACCACTGTTGATTCAAACGCACACTTGCTCATTACTATGGTATTATGAAGGACAAAAACTGTGGTTTGTAATTTTATCAGGTTGTTGTTGGGGAGGTTGAAAGGTTGCTGCGTTCTCTGCCTGATGATAGGTCTGCTGGTACGGATAGCAAACTGCTAAGAATTACTTATGGTATATGTATCAACTCCAATCTGTCACATTTTTAATAGAGTCTGATAAGTGGAGTGTGTCCAAAATTATGGAAGCGGCGGGAGATTATTCCTCTACCCAAAGCTACTTTCAATGGCCTTAACGGTAGACCTATCAGCATGTTGCCAGTACTAAACTATTGGAAAAGATTGTGTTTGAGCAAATTCAAGCTTATTTTGCTGCACATGGATTAACTACTGTGAGCATGCATACAGGGCTGGTCACTCAACCTGCACTGCTATGACACAAATGTCTCACGATTGGCTGACTGGGATTGACAGATCAATGCTGGTGGGTGCAGTAATGTTAGATTTCAGTGCTGCATTTGTTGTGATTGATCATGGTCTAAAGTCAAATGTTATGGATTTAAACCTTTCCATTTTGTGGTTTAAGAGTTATCTGTCCTCTAGGTCACAGAGAGTTTATTTTAATGGCACCCTGTCCAGTAGCAGAGAGCTGGACTGTGGTGTGCCCCAGGGGAGCTGCCTGGGGCCCCTCCTTTTTTCCATTTTTACAAATGACCTCCCTTGTACTATTGGAC
Organism: Centroberyx affinis; assembly: GCF_046629955.1. Taxonomy (NCBI): domain Eukaryota; kingdom Metazoa; phylum Chordata; class Actinopteri; order Beryciformes; family Berycidae; genus Centroberyx; species Centroberyx affinis. Next base: position 132,794 of record NW_027279716.1, read on the forward strand.
AGGCTAGCTTGGCTTTGTATGCTGACGACTCCACTCTGTATGCTGCAACCACATGTTCAGAGCTTAACCAGGTTCTGTCCAACGAGCTAACCAAGGTACACCATTGGATAAAGATGTAACTAAAACAGTGTGCATAATTTTTGGCTCTAGGCACAGATTGGCAAGTGCACTATCATGGTCAGATTGAAAAACTGGGTGGTCATTACAGAAACTTCCTATGAAATTCTATCCTATCTCAGTTTAGGATGATATTTAGGATATTTGGTATTACAGAATTACGTTTCCTAACTGCATTTAAGAAAAAAATCTTATCTTAAGAAAATAATTTAGCTATTACAGAAGCATCCTAATTTGAGAATATCCTAATTTAGGAATCCTATTTTAGAATAGCACTGAATAGTCCTAAATTGAAAAATAACGGACAACAATGGCAGCCAGACTTCTGCTGGGTCTAAATGACAATGAAGAGAGGGAACACAGAAATCTAATGATAGAGAGGTTGATGAAACCTCAAGATGATGTCCTTAACTTCCCAGACGACATATTGATTACGATTTACAGGATGCTGTACTGTTTAAATATATAATGAAACAGAGTTGTTTAAGATGAGCTGCTGTCTCCTGCACATTCTAACCACAGGTACAGGCAAAAACAAACAATTGATGATTGAGATTTACAATCAAGTTTAGCCAGGAGGTATAAGATAAAATAGGACACAGCCATGAGTTTAGGATTTGCTTCTGTAATAGCAAAATAAGATTTTTACTATCTTTGAAACTTAAGATAGGACAAGAAGGCCCCAGTCTCTAAGATGGGCAGAGCCATCGCCATCACTAGAAAATGTGCTGCATTTCTTGCACCTTCTGTGTTGAGCCAGAGTGTTCAATCCTTAGTTCTGTGTCACTTATCTTACTGCTCAGTGGTTTGGTCATCTGCATCAAAAACTGATCTAAACAATTTACAAGTTGCTCAAAACAGGGCAGCAAGACTTGTTCTGGGCTGTTCCTCACGGTCCAAAATAGATATGCGTTCACGATTCTCATGGTGGCTGTTGAAATGAGATTATCTGCTAATTTAAGTAATTAGTCATTAACAGTCAGAGTCCCAAATTTCCCTATAATAAAATAGTTTACAGCCCAGACATTCATTATCATTTCACGAGAGGCCAGTAGGGGGCAGATGCAAATTTCTTGAAGAAAACTGTCATATAAAGGGCTGTCATGTCTTGGAATCGCTTACCAGTCAATATTAGATCAATTGCAGGAAAGACGTGCTTCAAAAAGGAAATGAAATGGTACCTGAAGTACTAGCCTATGTGATATCTTGATTTTTGGCAACTATACTCATTTGACTATAATTTTATTGTTTTGTTTCTTGTTTTCACATGTTAGTTTTTATGTTTTTATTTTAATGTGTGTCAGTCTTGGACCCCAGGGAGACTAGCTGGTTGTCAAGACATCAGCTAAACAACAATTACGGCGTACTGTGTTTTAGTGCATTGCAATATAAACGCAGCAATGCCGTTTGCATTTGATTTGAGTCATCCTTTATTGATTTTGATTATCGTTGTGCAATTATAAGTAACAGTGGAGGTTTACGAAATGTAGGGCTACTGTTGTGTACCAAAATGTACCTTTCTTTACTTTTACAAAAAGGGCACATTGATCAATTTATTTATAGTTCCTGCTGTATATATCCCCAAAATAATGTGATTTCAATAACTATGCTGTTAGTGATTTGTAATACTTAAAAAAATTGGTCAGTGAACAATGATTGTTCTCTGGTGGGAGTGCAGGGTGTAGGTTGACATAGGCCATGAAGACCTGTGATGCTTCATTCAGGTTTGAGTTTAGTCCCATTGACTCTGTAAAGGTTGAGGAGCTTTTACTCTCCATCAACAATGAGAAGCCATCAGGCCTGGATAACCTGGATGGTAAGTTGTTGAAAATTGCAGGTGGCCAGTCCAATTAGTCATATTTTTAATCAAAGTCTAAATTGGGGTGTATGTCCACAGGCTTGGAAGGAAGCCAAGATTATGCCATTACCTAAAAATGCAAAAACCAACCTCACAGGTGCAAACAGTCACCCTATAAGCATTCTACCAGTTCTGGCAAAACTCATGGAGAAAATTGTCTTTAATCAAATACAGAGCTATTTCGCTGAAAATGAATTGAATACAGACTTTCAGCATGCCTACAGGGATGGGTATTCAACATGTACAGCACTGACGCAGATAAAAGATGACTGTTTAATGGATATTGACACTTGTGGGGTCAGTTTTACTACATTTCAGTGCGGCCTTTGATATTATTGATCACGGATTGCTGTTAGAGAAACTTTCTTGCTATGGTTTCTCATCCTCTGCTGTGACATGGATAAAGAGTTATTTGTTCAGTAGATCACAGAGAGTTTTCTTTAATGGTAGTCTCTCTGATACTAAACATGTACAGTCTGGAATACCGCAAGGGAGCTGCCTTGGGCCGCTACTATTCACAATCTTTACAAATGATTTGCCGTTGGTCTTAGACAGGACTAATGTGTCCATGCTGATGACACAACATTGTACATATCAGCTACTACTGTGGATGACTTGTCTGTAGCTCTGAACAAAGAGTTACAACTAGTATCAGACTGGGTCATGAATAACAGAATGATCTTAAACATCTCAAAGACAAAATGTATTGTATTTGGTTCACACTATGTTACAGTCAAATACCAAGCTCAATTAAAGGGATCGAAATAAAACAGGTGGAAGAAACAAAACTGCTTGGTGTCACATTAGACAGTCATCTGTCATGGTCTACTCACATAGACAACACAACCAAGAAAATGGGGAGGGGGGTAAAGATAATAGGAGATGTGTTGAGTTCTTAACATCAGCCTCTGTGGTCCAGGTTATCCAGGCACTGGTTTTATCCCATCTTGACTATTGTCCTGCTGTGTGGTCGAGTGCAGCGAAAAAGGACTTGGGAAAACTACAATTAGCCCAAAATAGAGTGGCGCGCCTTGCCCTTCAGTGTAGAAATAGGCCTAATACATATGCATAAATGCCTTTCATGGCTTATGGTAGAACAAAGATTGAGTGTTCTATTGGAAATAATTGTGTAGTGCTCTTTTCTGTTAGTACTTTGTGCGCTGTTGTTTTGCCCACCCATATATGCCATGATGTGATGTTAATTTGTTTTGTTGTTGTTTTTTTCCGTATATCATTGTAACAATAAAATAATTTAAATAATAAAATAAAATAAAATGATTGAAAAAAAAAGAAAAAGATTGTTATAGTCTCATTATATTTTTCAGGAACATCTGTGTCAATAAAAAACCCAATTGTTTGTACAAATTAATTCATTAGACTAGTAATAGACATAACTATTCTACCAGGCACGAGATGGAACATTTAATAAACTAAACTAAACTTTACTTGATAATCAGTAGTGAACAGTAACAATAGTAATAGGCCTATCATTATCAATAGGCATCAAAATATTGTATAATTCATTTATTAATCAATAGGCCAATAAGTTGGATTATGAAAAGTAATATGAAATAATATCCAATCAAATTGAAGTGTAGCTTTAAGATCCCGCCTCCTCATGTGATAAAATCTGCACACCGTGAGCCCGCCCTCTTTTGGCGCTTTTCCACTGCATAGTACCAGCTCGACTCGACTCGACTCGCCTTTTTTGGTTTTCCACTGGCCAAGTACCAGGTACCAGGTACTATATTACGTAGTATGCTAACGTTAGCTACCAGGCTAGCGGTTAGCTTACCCTCTTGCGTCGCCTTGAGCAGCCAGAGAGCAGTCTGCTGTCTCGCTGCCTTCAGCCTCTTCTGAAATAAAATCTGTCTCCTTGCTGTGACTAACAGCCACATACCGAGAATCAAAAACACCATCGCTTCGATATCCTCCATTGTAGCTGTGTGTCGCGTTTTATGCAGCGTCGCAGCGTCCCTATGACGACCAGTTTGGGGGGTGGGGCACATTGAGGGGGTACTATAGTGCAGTGGAAAACCAAGTGGTACTACCAAAAGCGAGTAGAGTCGAGTCGAGGCGAGTTGAGCCGGTACTATGCAGTGGAAAAGCGGCATTTGTTCCTTTGACTTGAAACATCGATTTCATTTTGCTATTTTAGCCATTTTGTACATACCTTGTTTTTATTCCGTTTTCTTGTTCTTGTTGTTGTTATACTGACGTGTTTTTAATATTTTGTACATACTGTGTTTAGCTTTTACATTAACTTAGAGTTTTAATATAATTTTTAAATTCCGGTGCTGCACCAGGAACAAGCCACACGGACCACCACCAATCCCACCAGTTGCAGTCAAGGCAAGGAGGATTGAGTAATGTTGAACGTGCTTGTGTGTTTTACCTTGTAATTAATACTGGATGCTAGTTTGGATTACTTTGAGCGTCGACTTCAATGCATTTAGGCTAATTAGCAACCATGCTAGCTAGTTGTTAGCCAGTGCGGGCTTTGTTGGTTGTTCAAGAAGCTAACATAATTTTATAGCTAAGCTAACTGTTACCTGATCACTTTTAGCCCTGTTTTGTTCTGTGTGCGAGGTTTATGTTTGTGTGCTTTTTTACTCGGGTCAATAACTGTAGATAATGTTATTGGAACATTTCAAAACTAGTATTCCAGTGACAGAAGTAAATTTTTTCCGCCATTGACACACCCCATAGCGCCCGAGGGCGCCGTTTCACGATATCGCCCAAGCGCTCCCGTCATTTTTATATTGTTTAAAATGTACCAAAAACTGAAAATCAAGTTATCAGCTTTGTTTTACTTCAAGTTGTCATCGGAATGAATCGGAACCGGAAAATATATCTGGTGACACTGAGACGTTTGATTTTCCCCGGGTTTAGTTGTCCTCCATTGGTAATCCAAAAATGGCTTCGCCGGCTAAGCGTCACGCTTTTAAAACCTTCTGGAAGCTGTCAGATTGTGCTGTGAGACAGAACCTGACCCGCTGTATGTAGTGGAAAGTTACGAAGACATTGTGAGTTTAAGTCCTTTGATCGGAATCGCTTGTTCTTGTTTCATCTGGTTTAGACTGTGATGGAAAAGATTACCGATAACTTTACTCATGAATATGTCAGCTTATTGCTTGGAGGTGACAGCCCGTGCATAGAAACTACTACAACTACTACAAACTACTACAACTAAATTGCTAGCGAGTTGGGATTCAAGTTTGCATACTGTGTGATGATGATGCCACTCTGGCGTGATGGGATGATAAAATTCCCATTCAAATGCCAGGTATGTGTCTGTCGCCAATGCCGGGGTGGGTAATCGGGAAAACCGGGAAGATTGTTGGGCTGGTGAGGGGGGTTGAGGTCAGGGAATTTTGTAAATGGATTATCATGTAGGCTGATCTCTCTCTCTTTCTCTCTCTCTCTCTCTCTCTCTCTCCAGTTCAATTTGCTTTATTGGCATGAAAGTTTACAAACAATGTTGCCAAAGCATTAAGGTACAGAGCATGGTACAGTGTGTGGGCGCGTCTGTGTGTGTGCTGGGTTAGCACTCCATCATATGATGACTATCAATAGTCACAACAGTGACAGTCTCAACTATAAATGATACAGTTCAAATGGGAATAAAGCAAGAATCAAAAATACAACACATTGATCAACGTGTGTGCACATGTATGTGTTGGTCACTCACTGTTCCTCAGGTTGTGGCAGGTTAATACATATTGTGCAGTCAGATCTGCTGTGTTTCTCCTCCTAACGCCTGGATTCCACCAGAGGCGGCTGCGTTGCGTTCCGTCTGCGACGCGGCCGCCGGAGCTGATCGCGGCCACTCTAGACAATGCTTGTGATTCCACCAGACACGCAGCAGCGCGTTTCAGAAGCGTCCCAGAAGCGTCCCAGAAGCTCTCCGCTCTGCTCCGCTAAAAATATGCGCCTAGTCTATTTTTGACGGAAGCCGCGTCGAGCTCCACAGAGCAGATCGAGCTGGGCAGGAAGTCAGACACAGGAACAGTAGAGCATCCGGTGAATTTTCAAAATAAAACACCCTGTGCAGACTCCCGATCGTATATCACATCATCTACGTTATAACCGAGGAGAAAAGGAGAAGAAATGCAAGTGTTCTCCTCCTGCTAACAGGCACTGTATGTGAAATATAGATACAAAATAATTATGAGGATGAATGTATTTTTAAAAACTAAAACACAGCCACAAATCTTTGATCCATGTCGTTCATAACTGGACTTAACTGTATTAACTTTGTCTGTAGGCTACAGCACAACAAAGTAGGAAATAACAACAATAAACACAATTAAAACAGACAAAAAAAGAAACCATTTAACTACGTAGCCTACTGGTAGAAGCACAAAAATCAAGGAAAAATGACCAAATCAGCAAGTTGGCCAGACAAAACACTCCGCTCCTGAAACGCTCCCGGTGTGATATGAAGCCGTGCAGAGGACGGAACAATACTGCGTCGCAGCCGGAACGCGGCGCAGCCGCCCCCGGTGGAATCCAGGCGTAAGACAATTTCTAGTCTGGACTTGTCATCAAGCTCTTTGAAGTTGGGGATTTGGGAGCTGAGTTTGTTAAAGAACATTTCTCTGGCTGGTTTGAATTTTTCACATTTTAGGAGGAAGTGCATCTCTGTCTCGACCTCACCTGTCGAGCAGTGACCACATGTTCTGTTGTCTTTTGGTTGCCATGATTTCTTATGTCTTCCTGTTTCGATTGCCAATTGGTTTCACTGAGCCTGTACCTGGTGAGGATCTGTCTCTGCTTTCTATCTCTGACAGTAAAGAGATATTCTGCTAATTCATATTCTCTGTTTAGGGCCAGATAACATTCTAATTTGCTTTGACTTTTGGTTTCTTTTTTCCAGTGTTCCAGATAGGTTTCTTTGCATTGTTTAATAATTTGGTTTACGCGAATTGGTGTAAAGCAGTATTGGTGTGAGCCTGGTGAAGGTGTGGCTGAGGGGAGGTGGTTAGTCTCAGCACCAACTGACACAGCGGACACTTTTCTTGGTTCAGCTCTTGGGTTTGGAGGGTTTTGGAGTGGAGGCTGTCAGGGGAACTGGATTTAAGGTGATTTAAAAAAAATTTAGTGCTCTCTTTTGAATGTTAATTATTAATGGGTAACAGCCTAATTCTGCTCTGCATGTGTTTGTTGGTGTTTTTCTTTGTATGTGTAGGATGTGTCTGCAAAATTCAGCATGTAGGGATTCTGTTGGATGTTTCTCCCAGCTGGTGAAGCTCTGATGACTGAGTGAACCCCATACTTCACTACCATACACCGCAATGGGCTGGATCACACTCTCAAATATTCTAAGCCAGATTTTAATTGGAATTCAGATATTCTAAAATTTTATTTTGATTGCATTTAGAGCTATTCAAGCTTTTTCCTTTAAGTGCATTCACTGCCAGGCTGAAACTTCCTGCTAGAAATTGACTGCGAGGCTGTTATTGTAAGGCCGAGGTAGGTGTAGCTCATGGTGTGTGGTATGATGGTGTTTCCTAAAGCTGGGGATACACTAGACAGCTAAAGCAAGCAAATATTTTACCATTTTTTGTTTGGTGTACATGTTTTTCAGTGAGTGTGTGAAGGGTGTAAATATGTTCGGTGGTACGATGTTTGGGGAGAAAGCCAATTTGGTTTTTACTAAGGATGTTGTGATTTTCAAGGAATTTGAAATTCTATTATTTGTAATGCTGCAGAATAGCTTCCCTGCCGTGGGAAAAACTTGGCTGATGCAGACTGGGGGATGAGAGTGGCCCACTCTTTAGATTGTGATTAGTTTGATCAGACGTGACATGTCAGACCTGAAGATGATTTGAAAAATATTCAGATGGCTAGACATGTTAAGTTTTGAAGCTTGCACTAAAAAATAAATTGTTTTTCTTAGAAAAGGATACTGTGAAACTAGAAGGGCACTCGGAGAGCGCAGACCCAATAGTCCAGTCTGCTATGATATGCAAATTTCACCGAAAACGTAACCTCCTTGGCGGAGGTAATAACTGGGTTGCAGAGAACAGTGCCATGCGTATTTATTGTTGAGGGTTCTTGGTGGGTACCAGCTGGTCTTGAAACTCCCAGGTTGAAAATGAGTCCCCCCAGAGGAAAAATCTTTTGCTCAGAATAGTCTTTTCTTTAACTCTTGAGAAAGTAGTAAGATCTCAGTTGAATCTCTTTTTGAGATCACTTCAATCTGAATTGTTGCTCCTAAAACCCCCTTAGGAAAAAAGATGAGATGAGAGAATGAATTTTTGAGACTTAGGTAAGACAAATTGGATATTGAATTGAGATTTCAATGGGAGAAATGGGAGTAATAGTTGAGATCTCATCATTGTATCTTTTTGTGTTCATTCATGTCTTGCTTATTGCTCCTAAAAAGCCATTAGGAGCACTAGGGAGTAAGTAAGTAAGATCTCAATTGAATTGAACATCTTTTTTTGAAAAATATACAGTACAAATACTGTAATTACAACACAACAGAGCAATGAATTACCAAAAACGTGTAAACTTTACCACTGGTGAACAAGGGGGCGGTTATAAGGGTTACGCCTGAGAAGCCAGTCACTTCACTGACCTCTGACGGCATTTGTTTATGAGTGCCTTTTTGAGCTTGGATTCTTCTACTGGTTTCCAGTCTTCCATTGTCGCATACCGCCTCACGTAGGCTGCAAACAAAACAGAATAAAAGAGCTTAAATTAGTTTAATTATTTTCTAGAATATTTCTAATACACTTATTTACATTCAACTGCCTATAAAATGATTGTACTATACACCAATGGTTCCATCTAACTGTATCATTACAGTGCTAAAAAAAATCCCACTCAATAATCACTGTGATGCCTTTTCTGTTAATCAATGGATCGTCATGCTCCATAACACCAACTGCCTCTTGTGCAATAATCATTCAAAGCAAATTTTACTCTTCAGAATACATAGTATTTTTTAACAAGTGTTTAACAAGTCAAAATTCTCTGGTCAATAAGACAAACGAGGGGGATCATGGGATACCCCAGGTATAGGGATCACGGAAAGATGAGCTCTCCCTTTCCTTGCTTTGACTATAGGCCTAACCAAACTGCCATAGTTTGGGCACCACGTGGAGCAGAGGACAACAAATATATATTTTTAGTGTTGACCAAATGAGGTAGGCAATACTGAAAGATTTTAAGACATTTGGTCCCTAAAATGAATGAATTTTGAACTTGTCATTGTCTTTTGTCCAAATCATCAGTATGTTATTAAAAAAAAAAAAAAAAGATACAAGATGTCTACTTTAGAAAGTCAAAATTTGGCCTCCAAGTCCTTGTTCCATGACTTGTTCTGAAAAGAAAGAAGTTTCTGGGAATCCAGATTGCCATGGCATGGTGTGCTAAACCATCAAATTTCAACTGATGGAGCACAAAACGTGAGTGCATTGGTTAAATATGTGCGATGCGCCTGGGAGTTTCTTCTCTGTGGGTCGGAGAGAGAAACATCTCTCATTCTGTGTGCGTGTGTATGTCAGAGAGAAAGTGTTTTCTTTGAGTTAAAGTAATAATAAATCAAAGCCTAACAAAGTGTTTTTACTACTCTAAGCAGAAAAACTGATTTACCATAAATGAGTTTAGTTTGCTCAAATTAATGACAACATTACCAAAGTTCAGCACTAACGCTCAAATGCATGGGTGTGATTTTGTTTTGACAGGTGATGGTGGCCAGTACCCCCAATAATCTCTTAAGGTCATTGTCCAGCAATCCAAGTGGAGTTAAAGTAACAGGATGAAGAGGAAATACTTTTTTTTATAGAACTGTAGACTGATATGGGTTAAATCATTTTAGTTTGTAAATTAGCATTATGCAAATTTAACACATTAGAATGAATATCTGAAAAGACATACTTGCTTTATAGCAAACAAACAAGATGAACCAAAATGCTGAGGTGCAGTGGTGATGTCAAAGGCTTAGGTCTGTAGTAATGGGTGTGGTTTTTGTGTTGACTGCAGATTAGAGGGGGCAGCAGCAGTGCAGCCAACAGCAAATGCAGCTGTAGAAGATTGACCTAAATGGCAGCTAAGTTTTAAAGTGCTGGCTAACATTGTCTTCTCTCCTGCAGTGAGGCTTGGTCCTGGAACCCAAGTCTTGACAAATAATACCAGCTACCTTGCCAGACATAGAACTGTTGACTTATCAGACTGGCAGTAATTTCAAGAATTGCTGGACCCTTGTGTGTAAACCTTTAAAATAAAGGACTGTTTATATCCATCCTAGCCTCCCCACGCATCCCTCAAGGTCATTCTAATGTTTTTTAGCTTTCATGATCATATATTAAAAATGTATTCACTCAAAAAACAGTAAACGGGTAACTAGTGTGCAGCAAACCAAGCAGTTTCTTTCAGGCAATTGACCAGTACCTAGAGAGTTAAAGACATAAGACATTACACCACTATTGGAAGAAAAACTTGTCTACTACTCACTTAGAATTCCCTCTACTTTTTCTTGGTCAAGCAGCTGCTTCCCCTCTGGTATCTTGCCATGTCGTCCGAAAGCCACAGCATTGGTACACTCCTCTGCGGTGAAGAAATGCTCAAAAAGGAGATGGAAAAGTCGAAGGCTGTCATGCTCGCATTGGTGTATCATGGAGGCAAGCTTGAAGGACGACAGAAACAGGCCGCTATTGGGGAAGAGCTCCTGAAGAGCCTTCTTCGAAGGATGGATCAAGGCTGCAGGGCTCTCCTGGTACTGAACAACGTTTTCAAGGAATCCCTGAGCGACTCTGATGTCTTCTGGCTCTGAAAAACAAATAGAGGATAAAAGAAATGTTGATTTTTTTCCCCTCGTCTTTAGGGTCTTACATGGTTGTGCTGGCTTTACCATATTACATGTTAAGTGTAGAGGTGTCTATAAATCTTAGTTTGTACAGCAGCTATAGATTAATTTGGGAGCATGATAAGTCCACTTCGGCCCCAAGTAGCATGTATGCTTTACATTCCCCTGGAAAACATCAGTCACGAGCCACATAAACACTAACCTGATATCTGGCATGAACATCACAGACAAGACATTATATTACACTGTCACTATTAGGTGTGCACTGTCAAGTTTAGATAGTGTAAAAAAAAATAAAAAAGCTTATAAATGTAAGAAGTGTATGGTTATTAAAACATAATCCAAAATAATGCCTTGGGTATAGGATATAATAATCAAATAAAAATATAATGACCAACTAAAATGCATGATGGACTTATCTCTGTCGGTATAATGAGGACCCGGTGAGAACGAGTGTTCATGTGGGAGCGGGTACGCGCGCGCCTATAACCGTTATAGATAGTAGCTCGATTTAGGTCACAGGAGCACAGGAACACGTTGAATTTGGAAGAGGCAATGTGTTGAATTTGTATGAGGACTATCTCTGTTAAACAAGCAAACAAGAAACCACCAATCTCAGGAATCAACTGAGAACCAAATATCCCGCGACTGATGCAAATCTTATTTTATAGCCTACAGTCTGCCACACAGACCTGTGGCCCAGGCATCTGCCGCTCCAGAAAATATAAACAGGACAGCGACAAATGGAGACACTTACAGACGGAATCACAGCATATTTAACTATGTTAGTAACAGGATCAAGTTTAGTTCAGGACAGTAAAGAAACCGGCCTTCAGGAACATGTTTCGCAGATTGGACAAACTATACAAGCTACCGGGAGAATATATTCCTCACAGACGGCAGTCCCGACTTAAAGGCTGTAACGTTACATTAAGATAAGGTGGGATGTAAAAAGCGAGCTGGGTTGCATAGACTTTTTTGCTCCAATGGATATGTGGTCAAATGTTAACATAGGAGCCTGCCTGCCAAATGAAGTTGCTCTGTGACTTACACTTTCTGAGGTGTGCCTGATTTCATTATAATGTATTTAATGGTTTAAAAGTTGTCACTAGATGGTAGGGCTGGGCGATAATTCAATATTATCATTTATCGTCTTTCAGTGGAATCATATCATGATGATATGAAGATATTTTAATATCATGACACACATTTCTGCTGTCTAAATTGATGATGACAAGCAAATTTTACTTAAAAACTCTCATAAAATGAGGTATGGTAGGAATATTATCTGTTTTGTTTGACACCCCACCTAACATCACCATTCGGTTCAATGAGATGAACATGAATTTGATTATTTAACATGATTTTGCATACATGAACCATATCGTGATATATATTGATATCGAGAAAAATCCTTATGATTATCATGATATTGATTTCAACCATATCGCCCAGCCCTACTAGATGGTATAACCTTCATGGCAACGGCTAACAATATAAACTTACTTATGCTGGAAAGAATGTCCTCCATCTTCTTCTTCTCTTCCACAAGTTTTATGAACTCTGAACTACACTTCTCACATGGCTGCCAGGACCCTCTGTCACTCTGTGCCACACTTTCAACGAGTTCTCCGTATTCAGTTTGAGGGCTTCTGTCAATTAACACGGTGCTGGCAGAAGAGGACGGACTTGACACCGGATGATCATCTTCCTCCTGGAAAGGAGTCTGAACTTGCCTTGTCTTGCTTGTGGGAGGAACCAGCATATTGAGAAAGGATCTGGCAGTTGCACTGTGTGGCTGTGATTCACGTTGCATTGGCCGATCCACATCCTTGGGCTGGAGTGGATAAGACTGAGGGTGTAGCGGAGACAGGACACTGTACTGTTTGAGGATGGGAGGCTGTGGCGGAGAGTGGACATCAGTCAGTGTGGTGAAGGGGTGCTGGCCATAAAATATATCTGCATCGACATTCTTTCTAATGTCCTTTTTATTTTTTCGTTGCATGTCTGTATTTGGACCAACATAATTCACTGTGGCGCTGTAAAATCTTCCATCAGTCCATTTGGCTAAGACTCTTTCTCCTGGCCTCAAGACATCAAACTGTCCAATGGGGACGTCATTTGCATCCAGAAGGTCACATGGTTTGAAAATGTTTGCAGTGTAGCCATCCTCAAACGTGACAAATGCAAAATGCCCTAAAATAAACCAAAAACAATGTAAGTTAGCGTGTAGTTCTTCTAAACAATGCATTTTACAAGAAAACAAGATATCTCCTATGATGCCGATACAAATCCCGCTCTTGAAAATGTCATGTTTTCATTGGCATTATGTTGTGAGAATTCAGAAAAATTTGTTTAACTTCAAGCTATGTTTAACTTCACTGTAATGAATTTTATTTTACCAACACAATTCCAATCATTAGAATCCCGTCCATAAAAGGGTAGGCAACGTGTTCCAAGGGGGGTGGGGGTGCAAGCAGGGATTAAAGTGGGATTTGACAGGTGGGGGAACCCTGTTTCGGAGGGGGGGGGGGATTCAGAAAAAAATAGTAATTTAAAACAAATTTCCTGCATTTCTACACCACCTAACCTCTTGGATTAAGTCAAGAAACAGCAACCCTGTATAATGTTAACCAAAAATGTAAAATTATGTTATATTACTAGATTTCAGCATTGAGGTACTTACATTCATGATTTTGCATAGGCATACTAACCTAAAAACCTATTATTGGGAATCGTGAGAAAGTTTCAGAGCGACAGACACAGAGCGTCCCCATAACCATAGCAACTCACTCTCACTCCTGCCTGAGAGGAGAGGGAGAGACGCAGAAGAGCCGCTGACTGAGATTACTCTGAGCAGCATGCATGGGAATAAATTACAATATAATACATTTGTGTATATTTCTCACTATTCAGATGGTCTGAATAACTTGCTGCTGCACGGTGCTGCTCTGTCTTGTCTGTTATGAGTTATGAATTTGTTTTTCACTTTAACCCCTGGGTGCAAGAGAAAGTAGACTTAGTTTTAAATTCAGTCAATGTTAAGACTACCTTTACATGGTTACTAGGATCCGTGTTGAAATCGGATAGGAATGAATAGGTTTTTTTTAATATATTTATCTTTTAGCAACTCAATGGTCCAGTACAAGATATTTATTTACCCCTCACGCACAAACACACAAACAAACAAACGCACGCACGCACACACACTCCCCTGATAGTGGGTCATACTTGCATCCAAAGTGGCCTGGTTGAATTTCCTAACCTGGACCAATATCTAGCTAGACAGTGGCATCTTTTACCCATCTGGTTTGTGATGAAGCATGATGAAATAATATGGCCAATAAAATTATTACATTTATCAGAAGTGAACCAGCTTGGATCAGTAGACAGATGTCGAAAACTGCATAAAATAGTCTGATTCGACTACTCTTGCAACTGGACCAAAAAGGGAATGTAATGCATGGGCAGTGAGGGTCTGGATTCTGGAGGGAGTTTTATAGATATTTTCACAAACACAACATTAATACTAATTGCCAAATGTGATGTTGATGTCAATGTGACAAAATTGATTTAATCCTAAAAAAACAAAAAACAAACTTTTGACAGGTGCAAATCTATCTGAGAGGCCTGCCCTGGCAAAGTCATGTTTAGGCAAAACTGCAAAATATACAAAATATATGACAAGCAGGGGTGGGAATCGGCAAAAGACCTTCCAAATCAATATCATGATACTTGGGTACCGATTTGATATGTATTGCAATTCTGCAAGGAACTGCTAATGCAGAAGCTGGCAAACATTGCTAAAAACATGCACTTTTCATGGCTTATGCTTTCAAATGTTGCTTGATAGGAGGCCTGCCGTTAATTTAATCTAACCGCGACTACACGGTACACGGTACCTCGACGAGTAGCTCTAAAGGGAAAAGCCACACGATATTTTATTGGAAGCACCGTTGCGTTTTGGAATATTATGCCCATCAGTTCACTGATAAAACAGCAACGGAAATGGTAGCCTTTGGCTAGATGGGCTGTTTACAATTTGGCTACAAGGAACCAATTTTCTAATAACGTTACATCAGTAATAAACGCATTTAACATGGGTATTTAGTAGCATTGTGGCATATGGAAATGTTTGCTAAAATTCAAAGGAAACAACCCCTACCTGTAGTAATGTTAGCTAGCTCACAATGTAATGTTAGCCTAAATATGATTCAGGACTGCGAGGTGATTCAAAATTCGCCCCCCAAAAAAGAGAAAAGAAATAGAAAACTCTAATCGACCGCTGACATCCGTGCATTATTTATCGAGGGTGTTAATGTATACTGCTGTCGACGGTTACATAACTATATGTAAGAAGTTGAAAACTTACCTGTAACTTTGTCACTCCACAACTTCAGCTTTCACAGGACGTGGGCAACTCGAAAATCAACGTTCCAATAGGGTGTGCCGTCACCTGCTGGCGATTTAATAGTATTAGTCCGCTCGTGCAGTCGACCACCAATCAGTGAAGCTGAAGGGTGTGTGACAGCCTACGCCAGCCTTTCTCTGAGCCCGCTCTGTGTCAGCTTGAGCTACTCCAGTCTGTACTGCTGAGTGAGGAGTAGTACCGTTCCTTTTTATTTTATTTTCATTTTTATTACTACTTGCTATCTCTGGTTTCATTTTGCTGCGATATTCTCCTGTTTTTTTCTTTGTATTTTAAAGCAAAGTGGGGATCTCAATTCTAAACATGTAAGTACAATACATTATTATAATACCTACATTAAGTTGTATACCGTATTTCCTCAAATAGTGACTGGGGCTTGCCTGATATAGGACAATAACACTTTAGATGAGTAATCCAGAACAACAAGGTGTTGAAAATAGCATGTTTATATTGTTGAATTTATTAAATTAAAGCGATGGAAATACATTATGCTTAGTTGGCATGCACATAATATGACAGCCACCGGGAGTTTATCCACCCTTGTTTTTTCCCTGGCCATTATTTGGGACCGGCCTTTATTTGTTCGTGTCGACCACGTCCGGCCAGAGACCCGGCTTTTATTTGACTACCGGTTTTTATTTGAGGAAATACGTAGACATGACCTTATTGTAGTATTATATGGTTGCTGATAGGATTATCTAGCTAACAATAATTTATTTTACGTATTTGTTTATTTAATTGCATTTAGTATTTTATTTTGCAATGTTGCTGCAGGCAGTAGTCCAACATAGATTTACCCAAAGAATTCTAAGCTTATCCCTGATTGATTTTATTTTATTTCATCGGAGTGGGTGATTGAAAACTAACAATACATTTCTGGCTTATTTGATTTTAAGGTCATTAATAATAATGTCACATTTAGAATGAGTAACCTAAATAGTATAAATAGATTAAAATGCTTAAGAAGCTTATACTGTATATTTTCATAATCTACATTAACATTCTTCCCCCAATTGAACATGTTCTTTTGAATAGTGCTCTCAAAATGGCTGCACGCTGGAGGAGAAAAATGAATGGCCCGCCGCAGAAAAGACACCGATGGACTAAGCCTGCTGGCAATGTGAGTTAGCCATTGGGAGCTGTTTGCAGCTAAATTATTTGCATTTTCTGGAAGACTTTTTGGTAATTAACATGCTACACATCTAGTAAGAGCGAATCAAACCTAATTTTTTACAAGTACAAGTGCCAGCCACACAATATAATAGGATGGGGTTAAATACGAAAATGTCTTATCTCATTTTTGTCTCTTTGTGTTATTTACAGATGGAGAAGATTGATGAGCAAAGCTCAGGTGTGTTGTAGATCTCTGAGATGTAGGCTGTTCTTGTTCAAATTGTCACTGCCAAAAAAATGAATGAGATACTTGATATATGATGAAAGTTCTCAATAATCTTAACCCTGATTATATTTGTTCTCTTCTTTTTATATGTATACATAGAATCTGTACTATTGGAGTCAAACGTCTATAACCGCATGCCTGATTGTCCAGAAGTGGAATCAAATTGTGACCACTTTGAAGATGCTGTTGATAATGATCATGATAATGAAGACAGGTAAATATCACATTCACATTTAGAGTAGCCTAAATAGTGTAATAAATAGATGTTTAAAAAGCATATACTGAATATTTACATAATATACATTATTATGTGCCCCCCCCCCCCTTCCATTTCTTTCCGTATAGTGGGTGGCCTGATTTTATGGAGGACTGGACCTTTGATGATGGATTGCAGTTTGATGAGCCTCAGACTGATGCCAAAGGACTCATCATCCGACATGCCCTTGTATGAGAGTGCCCCAACATCTGTTGCAGAGTGTCTGCTTTTAATTATGACATACATTAATTGTCACAGAGTGACTGGAAAAGCACTTGGTGATTTGCTCACATTGCTTTGTCCTAAACACCTAAATACAGATTGCTTGGGCAGCATCCACAAGTTTAAAGACTTCTTCTCTCACTCAGTACCATCACCTATAGTCAAGCATGAGTACTGTAGCTATTGTTTGTCAACAGTAGACCATGATGACACAATTTGTCAGTCATGTGAGGTCAGTGTGCTAGAAGAGGGGGCAACATCTCACTTCACTGAGGTCTCTATTGAGGCACAACTGCAGACACTGTTTGCCAAAAAAGGGTTCCAAGAGAAACTTAAGTTCAGGTTCATGAGGCAGAAAAAGGGAAAAGACAATGTTGAAGATATATACGATGGAGAGGTGTACAAACGGCATGCAAGCGGTGATGGGCTATTGGATAATCCACACAACATATCATTCACATGGAATACAGATGGAGTTCCCATTTTCAAATCCTCAAAATTTTCAGTATGGCCTTTTTACTATGTGATCAATGAACTGAGCTTTACGGAACGCACAAAGAGGGAGAACATGATCTTTGCTGGACATAGGTTTGGAGACTCAAAACCCTCAATGTTGACTTTTCTGAAACCACTGTGTGAAAAGCTTCATAAACTTGAGGAGCATGGTGTTCTGGTCAAACATCCTGAGACATCAGAGCTTTTTTTGTGCAAGGTTCTGACTATCGCTGGCACATGTGACCTGCCTGCCAAAGCAATGGTGTTAAATACTGTGCAGTTCAATGGGAATTATGGATGCATAAAATGTGAACAGCCCGGGAAAACTGAGAAGACTGGGGAAAGAGGACATATGCATGCATTTCCATTTCAGCATACAGATCCAAAAGGCCCGCCTCGTACTCATGAGAAGTTGGTCAATGATACAAAATCTGCACATGAAACAAAAAGTCCTGTGCACGGTGTTAAAGGTCCAACTTGGTCAAAGTTAATAGCTTTGATGTTATTCTTGGGACCGGAGTTGACTATATGCATTCAGTACTTCTGGGAGTCATGCGTACGCTTATGTTTCTGTGGTTCTCTACGGAGTTTTCCCGCCAGCCTTTCAGCATGGCCAAAGAATCAAGAGAAATTGACAAACGCTTGAGTGAAATCCATCCCCCATCTACTGTGACACGCCAACCTCAGTGTCTTCACATAGAATGTATTTCAAGGCGTCCGAATACAGTTCTCTCTTGCTATTTTTTGGGCCAGTTGTTTTCCACGGCATTCTTGGAGCAATTTATTATAACCACTTTCTTCCCCTCAGTGAGGCAATTTTCATACTCCTGATGGAATCAGTAACCATTGAACAGATTGACCACGCAGAAAAGCTACTCTGGAACTATTCCCAGATGGGTCATCTTTACGGTAAGAGGTATGAAACTGCAAACATGCATCTACTAGTACACTTGGCAGACAGTGTCAGAGCCCTTGGACCATTATGGACTCATTCCTGTTTTCATTTTGAAGACAAAAATGGTTATTTGTTGCGGCTTATTCATGGCACACAAAACATACCAATGCAGATGATCAATGCCGTAAAGCTAGTACAGTCTCTTCCTTCAATTGCACAAACTGTAAAACCAAAATGTGCCATAGCAGAATTCTATGCAAGAATGTCAAATGATTACAGTTTCTGTCCAGAAAGCAACAAAATCTCAAAGGAAACTTTAATTGGAGCATGGAGTAGTCATCAACTTGAAGGAACTCATCTGTCTGCATTGGAGAAATATGCTGGACATCCCATTCAGAATAACTTAGGACATTTAACAGAGCTCAAGTTGGAAAAGCCCAGCTGACCTCCAGGAACTACAAAAAAGGCAAAAGATGAAACAACTTCACTGTAGTGTTTTGGAATGGGGAGGAAACAAAGTATGGCCAAGTAGAGTTCTTTTTGACCAGTGAGGAACTTGGTCACAACTCTAAACTAGCCATTGTCACTGAAATTGAAAGTGCAGGTTTCCATTTGCTGAGGGACTGTGTGACAAATGGTACATGCTTTCACATTGCAGCTCTTCTGGAAGTCCCTGTCAATAGGACTGTTGTTGCAATTGAGCATATTCTAGGCAAAGTTGTTTTCCTAGATTTGTCATCTATTCCAGGCATTGTCTTTGCAGCACATTTTCCCAATACTCTGGAGAAGGATTAGGAATGGACTCTGATCACAATAGTAAACACTGAACAAATGACTGTCTTGAAATATAGTACAATGTTCCTTTACCAGTGGTGGAAGAAGTATTCAGATCCTTTACTGAAGTAAAAGTAGTAATACCACACTGTGAAAATACTCCACTACAAGTAAAACTCCTGCATTCAAAACCTTACTTAAGTAAAAGTATTATCAGCTAAATTTACTTAAAGTATCAAAAGTAAAAGTACTCATTGTGCAGTAAAATGGTCCCTGTAAGTGTTTTACTATTATATATGATGTTTTTGGATTAATATTACTGCTGCATTAATGTGTATGGTGCATTTTACTGCTGTAGTCGTTTAAGGTTGTGCTCATTTTAACTACTTTATATACTGTTGGGTAGTTTAATCTACAGCAATGCATCATATTCTATAAGATCATCATATGTTTATAGTGTCGCTGTCCTGTGAGAACCACGTATCTCCTAAAAGTCAATTTTTCATGAGCTCAGGAAAAACAGCCCTGTTTTCAGCTGTGTGACAATTGCATTTTCCAGCTAATCCAAGAGGGTTTTTAAATAGTTTATTTATCTTAGGAAGTAGGAGAATCTTCTCAACCCATAAAGGAACACTTAATCCTCCAGTTTATCAGAAAAATTCAAATTCAGGTATCTCCAAATTTGGAGATACATGGTTTTCACTGGACAGGAAGAGTATGAAAAATTGTAATCTGAAAAGTAACTAGTAACTATACCTGTCAGACAAATGTAGTGGAGTAGAAAGTACAATATTTGCCTCTGAGATGTAGTGGAGTAAAAGTATGAAGTTGCATAAAATGGAAATACTCAAGTACAAGTACCTAAAATTTGTACTTACCAGTACTCGAGTAAAAGTATTTAGTTACATTCCACCACTGTCCTTTATTTAAGAAAAGTATAAATACCATATAATAGCACCTGGTGAAAGTAAAAGTCCTCCATTCAAAATTCCACTCAAGTAAAGGTATAAAAGTATTCCATAGTGAATGTACTTAAGTATCAAAAGTAAAAGTACTCATTCTGTATGACATTGTTGTATCTCAGTTCTTGCGTGCATTCAGCCCTGAATGCATTAACCTCTAAAGATCATATCAAAGTGGTTGGTGGTCCAGATATGCTGGCTGTGATTATCTTATTAAGAAATTGGAAAACATGAAATTTGAAAGTGCATTATTTTCAATGACAAAATATTTCATTTTTGTCTTCTCAGTAACTTGTAACTACAGGGTTCAGATAATCAGTGGAGTATAAGTACAATTCAGAATTTGAAATGTAGGGGAGTAAAAGTATAAAGTCCCCTAAAATGAAAATACTCAAGTGCAAGTACCTCAAAATTTGACTTAAGTAAAGTACTTGAGTAAAAATACTTTATTTTCCACCTCTAAATGTGTAGCTGGGATCACTAAGACAAAACTGAGACATGATTGAGAAGAATCATGAGATCCTAGGAGTCATAGCTGAGTTTTCTTGGAGCTTCTCTGATCCATGTTCAGGAGACTTAAATTACACTTATTTAAGATCATTTAGAGATCTCTTCTTTTGATCAGAGTAAGACACAAATGAGCTTATATGCGGTTGTTTCTCCTGAGGTCACTATGAGAAAACTGAGACATATTTGAGAAGAATCATGAGATCCTAGGAGTCATAGCTGAGTTTTCTTTGAGCTCTTTCTCTGATCTCATGGTCCCATGTTCAGGAGACTTAAATTAGACTTCTTTAAGATCATTTAGAGATCTCTTGTTTTGATCAGAGTAAGACATAGATGAGATTATTATGTGGTTGTTTCTCCTGAGTTGAATTTGAGAAGTAGGAGAAAAAGCCTTTTTAAGCAAGATGGCGCCGCGGATGGCTGCCTCGGTGTGTTGGTGCGCATTGTTTTGTCTTGTTTTGTTTGTTAATTCAGTGTTTTGCTACAGTACAGCGAGCTCTTTCACCAGAAAAGAGCTCATGAACATCAGGGATTCAACCCCTAAGGATTATTTTCCCACTTTCATCGCCCCATCTGTGGAATTACTGGACATTCTGGTCAAAGGTGCACTCACCTTTGTAAACACAGTGAAACGCCGGAGGAGAGGAAAACGGGCCGGTGCGCTTGTGCGTCTCCGCCGGCGCGGACTCCGCACTCCGTTACCGGGAATATTTCTCTCTAACGTGCGTTCACTGAGAAACAAACTGGACGAACTTCAGCTACTGTTGGGGAAGAACAGAGACTTTTCTTCATCTTCCGTTCTGTGCTTCACGGAGACGTGGCTGTGTGGATCGATACCAGACTCTGCGCTGCAGCTGGCAGGATTCCAACTCTTCAGAGCGGATCGCCACACGGAGCTCTCCGGCAAGACGAAAGGTGGAGGTATCTGTTTTTATACAAACAGTGGATGGTGTAAGGATGTGACAGTGATTCTACAGCACTGTTCTCCCGATCTGGAATCACTTTTCATAAACTGTAAACCCTTCTACTCCCCTCGTGAGTTTGTTTCATTCATTCTGGTCGGTGTTTACATTCCACCGCAGGCCAACGTGCAGGAGGCACAGCGCATGCTCGCCGACCAGATACTGGGTGTGGAGCGGACAAACCCGGATTCCTTAGTTATTGTAATCGGTGACTTTAACAAAAGAAATCTCTCCCATGAACTCCCTAAATACAGACAGTTTATTAAATGCCCGACCAGAGAGGAGAACACTCTGGATCACTGTTACACCACAGTAAGCAGTGCCTATCACGCCGTTCCCCGCGCTGCACTGGGACACTCTGACCACGTCATGATCCACCTGATTCCTGCTTACAGGCAGAAATTAAAGCTCTGCAAACCTGTGGTGAGGACATCAAAAAAGTGGACCAGTGAAGCTGTGGAAGATCTTCAGGCGTGCTTGGACTGCACTGACTGGGAGGTTTTCAGGACTGCTACCGACAGTCTGGACGAGTACACAGAGGCTGTGACATCATACATTAGCTTCTGTGAGGACAGTTGTGTACCATCACGCACTACGGTGAGGTACAACAACGACAAACCCTGGTTCACAGCCAAACTCAGACAGCTAAGGTCAGAGAAGGAAGAGGCGTTTAGGAGTGGGGACAGAGTCAGGTTTATAGAGTCGAAGTACAGGTTTAGCAAGGCGGTGAGAGAAGCTAAACGACTATACTCTGAGAAACTCCAACACCAGTTCTCAGCCAACGACTCTGCTTCTGTCTGGAAAGGGCTCAGACAGATCACCAACTACAAACCTAGAGCCCCCCACTCTGCTAACGACTTGCGCCTGGCCAACAACCTGAATGAGTTCTACTGCCGCTTTGAAAGACAATGGGACAGTCCTGACACCTCTCCACAGCTGCCCACCCCAGAGCCCCCCTCCCCCCCTACCACAGTGACGACTTTCTCCATCCTGGACAGGGACGTTAACAGGCTTTTCAAGAGACAGAACCCCCGCAAAGCAGCCGGGCCAGACTCTGTCTCTCCATCCACCCTGAAGCACTGTGCCGATCAGCTGTCTCCGGTGTTCACAGACATTTTCAACACCTCACTGGAGACATGCCACGTTCCAGCCTGCTTCAAGACCTCCACCATCATCCCTGTCCCCAAAAAGCCAAGGACCACAGGACTTAATGACTACAGACCCGTCGCCCTGACCTCTGTGGTGATGAAGTCTTTTGAACGCCTTGTGCTGTCACACCTCAAAAACTTCACTGACCCCATCCTGGACCCCCTGCAGTTCGCCTACAGAGCCAACAGGTCTGTAGACGACGCAATAAACATGGCCCTCCACTTCATCCTCCAGCACCTGGACTCCTCAGGAACCTACGCCAGGATCCTGTTTGTGGACTTCAGCTCTGCCTTTAACACAATCATCCCGGCTCTGCTACAGGACAAGCTCTCCCAGCTGAGTGTGCCTGACTCCACCTGCAGGTGGATCACAGACTTTCTGTCGGACAGAAAGCAGCACGTGAAGCTGGGAAAACATGTCTCTGACTCCCGGATCATCAGCACCGGTTCCCCCCAAGGCTGCGTTCTTTCCCCTCTACTCTTCTCCCTGTACACCAACAGCTGCACCTCTAGTCACCAGTCTGTCAAGCTCCTGAAGTTCGCGGACGACACCACCCTCATTGGGCTCATCTCTGGTGGGGATGAGTCAGCCTACAGGCAGGAGATCGACCGCCTGGTGTCCTGGTGCGGACTGAACAACCTGGAGCTCAACGCTGTGAAGACAGTGGAGATAGTTGTGGACTACAGGAAGAACCCAGCCCCACTCACCCCCATCACCCTGAGAGACTCCCCAGTCGACACTGTGGAGTCCTTCCGCTTCCTGGGCTCCATCATCACCCAGGACCTCAAGTGGGAGCTGAACATCAGCTCCCTCACCAAAAAAGCGCAGCAGAGGATGTACTTCCTGCGGCAGCTGAGGAAGTTCAACCTGCCGAAGACGATGATGGTGCACTTCTACACCTCCATCATTGAGTCCATCCTCACCTCCTCCATCACCATCTGGTACGCTGCTGCCACTGCCAAGGACAAGGGCAGACTGCAGCGTATCATTCGCTCTGCTGAGAAGGTGATTGGCTGCAATCTGCCTTCCCTCCAGGACCTGTACGCCTCCAGGACCCTGAGGCGAGCAAGAAAGATTGTGGCCGACCCCTCTCACCCTGGACACAAACTATTTGAAACACTCCCCTCTGGTAGGAGGCTGCGGTCCATCAGGACCAAAACCTCACGCCACAAGAACAGTTTCTTCCCGTCTGCAGCTGGCCTCATCAACAAGGCCCGGGACCCCCACTGACACAGTCCCTTATCCCCCCCCCCCCATACCTTTGCACATTCTTGGAAAAAATTTTGCACATACCTGTACAAACTGTACATTTCATTCACTTGGAAAAAAACAAAACAAAAAAAAAACAGTTATATTGTTATATTGCACATATATATTTGTACATATTTTTATTTCTTATTTCTTATTATATTTTTTATTACATTTTTAATTGTATTATTATTATTTTTATTTTATTTTATTTTATTATTTTTATGTTATTGTATGCACCTCCATGCCAAAGCAAATTCCTTGTACTGTGAAAACTTACTTGGCAATAAACTCTATTCTGATTCTGGTCTCACCTTAGTATTAAAAATAGTTCATTTGTGTCTAGGAGAAATGAAAGAAACAACTATGAGATCTCTTCTTGGATTTTGCTTTCCTATGGGCCACTCTGGCCCTGTGTGTTGCTGTGTTTGTGCCCATCGGTGTCTGTCAGGTTACAAAGAGCTATATGGTCACTAGTTTGAATTAGCTACACTGATGGCTATAGATTGTGTGTGGTTCTGTCTGTCTGTGTAGTCTCTGGAGCTTGTGATGTTTGATTGCTAGCCTCAGGCTCATACTGATCACTCGACATTGATGATAAAAAAAATATTATGGGATGCCATTGAGAAATGAATCAATTGTCAAAAGTGGTAAACTACATGGATAAGTGATGTGTCTATTGGTTATAAAATCTTTTGGTTAACCACTGTACAATGTTTTATAACATACGCATTGGGTTATATATATATATTAGATAGATATAGTATATGCATTGGTTTTTGTGTGTATGTGTGTGTGTGTGTGTGTGTGTGTGTGTATATATATATATATACGTATATTGTAAGGGAATATATAGTTTTTTTTATTTGTTGCCATATAGTTTGGCTTACCAGAGTATCTACTTGTTTGTATATTGGTTTGCTTGCATATACATAGCCTACATACTGGTCAATCTTACATATAAGTTTTATTTTTTATGTATTGGTTTGTTTTGCAAACAAAATATTGGTTTACTGCCATACATAGGCTATTTGTTTTGTTGAATATACCTATGGGTTTCTGAGTTCAAATACTGGTTTGCTAACATACTTTGGTTACCTTGAATACATATTGGTTGATACATTGGCTTACTGAACACATCTTGGTTTTTAGGTTTATACACTGGTTTGCTGGCACAGGGTTCTACGGTTAAGCCTTTTGCCCGGGAGCACTGGTGCTCCTAAGTTGTGTTGCTGTGTTTAGTTGCATGTCTGTTCGTTTTCTAGTTGTATCCATTATCCCCTGTATTACCTTTTATTCCTTTTTTGTTATTTTTTTATTTATTTATGTTTATTATTCAACTGTTTTATTTCTTTGATTGTGGTAAATTCTGCATCATTGTTTTTTGGGAGTTTTATTGTATGTAAAGCACTTTGTAAACTTTGCTTTTAGAAAAGTGCTATACAAATAAAGTTATTATTATTATTAAAACCATATTTAAATACAGTGGGGAAAAAGTATGCAACCAAGTTGCCTTTTAGAATTCACAATAGTTGCCATTTGAAAGCGAAATAATACAGTAACTACCTTTTTTGAAGACAAAAAACAAAACAAAAAACCAATTAGACTGCAATAGGTTAGTCTTTTACACCTAGCCTGATACAGATGCAAACAGGAAGTATATAGCACCAAACAAGCTGATTCAGCCCTGCAAATGGAAGACACACTGCTGAGAAGAAACGCTGGAATATTTCTACTTTGTTGGACTAGATTACAGACATTTTGGTGAGCTTGTATAAGATGTAAAGTATTGATGGGTGCAACAATATGCTCCTGCTTTACTAAAGTCCATCACAGCTACTTAGTTGATTTATATTTAATCCCCTACCAGCTTTACGTTTCAGTAAGCAACTTGCCGCCAAGTTAAACGTGTTTCAGTTTACTTTTATTACCTTGTCTTGATCATGCAAGGATGGATGGTGACCTGGAAGTTGTCTTGGTAAGTTACATGCGTTTGAGCCATTGGCAGCCACATTTCGTCGGCAGCTTTGCAAATTGAATCAGTCTTCTTCAACAAACTAAGTTAAGTTTGTAGGAATCCAAAATGCTTCCACACTGCTGATTTAACGCACTTTTTGATGGATAAAAAGCTGGGATGTTGTGTCCTCTGTTAGATAATGTAGCCTCTACACAAACATAAACAGTGATTTGCTCTCTGAGAAGTTTTGACAAGTGTAGTCTCGAGCGAACGTGAGGCTGCATTCAAGAAAACCGTGGCGTGTTAAAGTGCGGCTAATAGTGACATTGGTTAATTGCTGCATCCCTACGCTCGCACCGGTGCCCCTAAATTCAAACTGTCATTCACATTTTAAAAAAAGTAGGAGCAAATGCAAGCATTTTGCTCGAACTGTAGAAACCCTGTGGCATATTGGTAAATTGAATATAGCCTATGTTGGTTCTTATATACTGTTTTTCTGCTATTCATATTGGTTTTGTTGAATATACATTGGATTTATGGCATATCGGCTAGGAATTCTCAGAATGATGGATTGTTTAGTGTTAATACTGTGTCCGTAAACTTTTCCATCTTTGCCATTGCTTTTAGTGCTCCAGAGAGTACAGTATTCCACCTGCTGCCATCTACCATCTGCGATCAGGTAAGCTTAAATAACAAAACACATTTGATTGGACATTTTACATAGTGGGCCTAGCATACTGTATTTTAGTCATATGTTGCGGGTTAGCAGAGCTGGTAGATATTTTCTGCACATGTAGTTAACAACTTGTAGTTGTCTTAAAAAAGTGTCACTCAAAAATTGCGAGAGGGGTCATTAAAGATAGCCAGCGTGATAGAGGCATATACATACAGGGTATCCGCGGGTCATTAAAAAGTATGAAAAAGCATTAAATCAATTTAGCGAAAATTAAGGCCTTAAAGCATGTGATACCCGTCACTTCCGTCTCGTGAATACGCCGAGACGCCGTCTCCACGCCGTCTCCCTCGCTGTCCGGCTGACCCTCGCTCTTCTACACGGAAAATCTTTTTGTTCGACCAAGTGACTTTGACTTTCTGCTCCTCAACTGAGTCTGCACTTGAGTGACGGGGTGCAACAGGATAGTCTGTTATGGAGTCTTCCGATCCTGGGTGGAAACAGATTTCCTGCTCTCCTGCTGTCCGTAAGGAGGTGTTTGCCAGCCAGCTGTCTCCATGCAAAGACTGCCGGGTACTTGCTGGGCAGGTAGCCGCTCTACGAGCCGAGCTGGATGCGCTGAAAAAGTTCCTCTCCGGTGAAGATGTGGCTGCCTGTGATTCCACCATCCCCTGGCTAAATACCTCTGTTGTCCGCCGTCTGGAGGAGCCCACTCCCCAGCAAGCTAGCAACCACCAGGAGAAGAGGGCCTCCTGCTCCACTCCTCTTCCTTGTCCCACCTGGACAGAAGTGGTGGTCAGAGGTAGAAGGAAAACCTGCCGCTGTATGGCTCAGAAGGAAAACTCGCCTGAGCAGCTCACCACCTCAAACCGTTTCCTCCCTCTGGTTGGCGACGATCCGGACCAGCCATCGGGCTCTGTCCCTGGAGCCGACCCGGACCCGTTGGCTGCTGACGTTTCCAGGCGGTACATCACCGCTGCCTCGCCTCCTCCTGTGGTTGAGTTACCCGCTCGCCCCGGCCCTTCCACACTCATCGTTGGGGACTCCATGGTGAGGCGTGTGTCGGTCCATTCCAGCCAGGTGGCTGTCGAATGCTTCCTGGGAGCTCACCTGGCCGACATCGATGGGAAATTACCGGCTCTCATCAAAAAATATCCCACTGTGAGTACTGTTGTTGTTCATGCTGGCATCAACGATGTCTCAGCTCGAGTAGGAACTGAGTTAGTTAAGGAACATTTCAACTCTATTGCTCAGTCTTTAGCGGCGCTGAAACGCAACGTTGTTTTCTCCGGTCCCATTCCATATCTCCGCCGGTGTGGTTCACAGATTTTCAGCCGCCTGTACGCTCTGGACTCTTGGCTGTGTAAATGGTCCAACTTCAACAGCTTTGGATATGTTCAGAACTTTGATTTCTTTTGGCTGTGGGATGCTTTCTACTGTTCTGATGGTTTGCACCCAAGTAGACTGGGGGCCCAAATGCTGTCTACAAGCATTAGAAATTGTCTCAAATTGTGACGTCATCCTGTACTACCTACACACACCTGGATTATTCCTGTCGCTTCCAGTAATAGAGCCCCCCGCTGGAAACGCAACCGTACAATAAATGTTAATAATCTGGTACCTGTCAACCTTGTTACCTCACCTCATGCCTCCCTGGCCAGTCCTGTTCCATATCCACCTTCTAACTCAATGGTGTTTGGGTTACTAAATGTCAGATCACTGGCAAATAAATCATTTTTTTGCAATGATTTCATAGTATCAAAGCAGTTAGATCTATTTATGCTGACTGAGACTTGGTCAAGTCCAGGTGACTGTGTTGCTCTAAATGAAGCATGTCCCCCTGGTTTTAATTATTTTCAGCTGGTTTTAATTATTTTCAGCAGCCTAGGATTTCAGGTCGTGGAGGTGGACTGGCTGTGATTCACAGAGAGAATTTTTTTGTTCCCCATAGTCACTTGGAAACCTCTCCTCGTTTGAATCACTTGGTTTTATGATAAATGGCAAGACCCCACTACTTTGTGTTTTAATCTACAGACCCCCAAAATCCAACTCAGGTTTTATTCAGGAATTCTCTGATCTTTTAGAATTTATTATACCTCGTTTTGACAGAGTCCTGATTCTAGGTGATTTTAACATACATGTCTGCTGCCCCTCTGGTTCCTCTTTTACTATGGATTTTATAGAGATTGTGCATTCTTTCAATCTTACTCAGTCAATTGAGGGCCCCACTCACTTAAAGGGACACACCCTGGATATTGTTCTGTCCTCTGGTATCTCTGTGAGTCTAGCTTGTATGTGTCTGACCACAAAGCTATTATTTTTAAGCCACTCCTTCCACCTCCTGCTCCTACAGTGGCTACTTATGTTTCTTCTCGTGTCCTCAATACAAACTCTGCTGATAGATTTCATAAGGCCTTCACCACTGCATCCACACATAGCAATAACCAAATATTAAATATGTCTACAGAAGAATTGCTAGACAATTTCAACAATACATGTATAGCAGTACTTGACTCCATAGCACCTGTAAAAACCCGGAAAGTAAAATCAACTCACAGCACGCCATGGCTAAATATCAACACCAGAGAAATAACGAGAAAATGCAGACAAGCTGAACGGAAATGGAAAAAGGATCGTCTGGTGGTTTCATATCAAATTATGAAAGAACTAATGTCTACCTATCAGAAATCAATAAAAGAAGCCAGGTCCTCCTATTTCTCGAACATCGTTACAACAAACCGCCATAACCCCAGAATTCTTTTCAAAACCATTGAATCCGTAATTAACCCTCCTCCTAGCAAACAAACTGGCATCAGGGATACTGCTCTAGACTGGTTGAAATCATATCTATCAAACAGAACTTTCTCAGTAGTCATGGGTAATGCCTCCTCTTCTGTGGCCCCTCTGACCTGTGGTGTTCCCCAAGGCTCCATCCTTGGCCCCTTGTTATTCTGTATATACATGCTACCACTGGGACATATCATAAAGAAATACAAAATCCAGTACCATTGTTATGCAGATGACACACAAATTTATGTCCCATTAAAAACCAGTGAAGAAGGCAATTTTAATCATCTTTTATCTTGTCTGTCAGAAATAAAGTCCTGGATGTCCCAAAACCTTCTCCAGCTAAATGAAAGCAAATCTGAAATAATTCTCTTCGGTCCCCCAAAGACCATCCCCATTTTACAGAAACATATCAAACATATCAAACCTGCAGCCAGAAACCTGGGTGTGATATTGGACAGTGACCTTTCATTTGATAAACAGATTACAAATGTTGTTCAATCATGCTTTTATCAACTAAGGAACATCTCAAAGATCAGGTCTTTTCTCTCTCGGCCTGATCTCGAGAAGGTCATCCATGCTTTTATTTCATCTTGTTTAGATTATTGTAACTCATTGTATTCAGGGTTGAGCCAAAAAACTATCTCGCGCCTTCAGCGGGTACAAAACGCAGCCACTCGGCTTTTAACAAATACTAGAAGACAAGATCATATCAGCCCTGTTTTAGCCTCTCTTCACTGGTTACCAGTTAGTTTTAGAATTGATTTTAAGATTTTACTGATCACCTTTAAAGCTCTTCATGGTTTAGTCCCCAGCTAAATTGCTGAATTGCTGCTCCCCTATGAGCCAGAGCGCAGCCTCAGATCCTCGGGCAGGGCTCTGCTGGCTGTTCCTAAGTCCCGGCTCAAGACTAAAGGTGACCGGGCTTTCACAGTCAAGGCCCCTCGGCTCTGGAACTCCTTGCCGGAGGATCTGAGGCTTGCAGAATCAGTGACATCTTTTAAATCACTTCTCAAAACATATCTTTTTAAAAAAGCCTTTTATTAATTCTGGCACACCGTTTTTGGTTTTTGTCAACATGTCTTATTTGTTTTATTATCTTATCTGTCTTATTTGTTTTATTATTATTATTGTTATTGTCTCTATTGTTGGGGTTTTTTATTCTATTCCATTTTATTTCTGTACTATTTTAATTGCCTGATTTTATTTGCCTCAGTCATGAAATATCCTGTTGCACCCATGTAAAGCACTTTGTGACAAATAAAGTTTATTATTATTATATTATTATTATTATTAAATGGCATTAAAAATTCTGAAATGAGATTCCCACAGGTCTTAAATATTTTCTTTATAATTTTAGCAATAATCAGTAATATTTTACTGGCTTGTTGCACAAAATAACCGTAATATATCAGCGGGGGTTTGCAAGTGTTGTTGATCAACGGCAAGCAAGCAGGTAAGTTGTAACTTGTGATGTAGCTAAAGTTAGCCACACACGCCACATAGCAAACATTAGCTCCAGTCCCCTGTATTTTGTTTGGACAGCGCGGGGGGGTGACGCTTTTTCCACAACCACATGTCGCTAATTGTCATTTCGACCATAAAGATGCGTCTCGGCAGAAATACATTTGATGAAAAAAAAATCTAGCGGATTTTCAGCAGCGGCGTCGCTACTGACTGACTTCACTGCGCATAAATATCTGTCAAGCAATATTATAACAAACAACCTGTTGCTAAGCGGCTAAAGGATATAGTTGGTTAGCGTTAGCTACAGCTTGAGCTGCTAGACCTGTTAGCTGATAACAGAGCATCACTAGCTATTGATTCCATCTGTTACTTGACTTCATGATAGTTCTGTAACTGTGGGATGTTTTAAACATTTATAACAGTTTGCAAGGGGATATGTTTCCTCTTCACTTAACATGCTGACCTGAAACACTACTTGGCTAGATGGTGTTACTGATCGCTTAAGCTAATTGTTTGAATTTCTAAAAAAACATCTGTATATTAATTGTGATTTATTATAGCCAGTAATTTGTGTATGTCTGTGTTGGCATACCATAGGAACCGTGGAACCTTATAATTCTGACAGACTGATTCAGGCTAGAACAAAATTGATGCATCGTTACTGGATGCTTGGGAACTTTAGAGTGAAATGAGTGTGATAAATGATTGAGAAAGTCTGTGGAGACATACAGACGCACAGGAGATAGCTAGCTAATCCAGATATGGGAAAATGGAAATTTTCACAACAATAGCTGGAAGAGAAAGATTTACAGGCATGCCGTTGACATAAATGACTGAGAAGCCTACTGTGCAGTCTGTAAGAAATCATTTAAGCTATGCACTATGGGCATCATGCTAGTGATTTGTTCCCACTCTTGTAGTAGTAGTTTAGTGTCTTGTTAAAACACTAAAGTGGTGGACTTCTTCTCACCCATCAAGACTCGGCTTGGTTTTGCTTTCATGTACTGCTTTTGTGTAACCTTAATGGTGTGACCAGTTACGGCGCTGAGTGGCATTAAAATCTCTTAAAAGTGGTATTAAAAAGGTCTTAAAAAGCATTAAATTAAATTTGTTGATACCTGCAGATACCCTGTACATATTACATATGTCTATACTTCACTAGACACATATTGTTCACGACTTAAGTTTAGGTCTTAGGGCCTGGGCACATGTATCCGTAAAAATACAGATCGGAATTTCTGTCCTCAGTTGGAATTTACATATAAAAAAATGAATAAGAGAAGATTAAGCTTAAGCTAAACTCTCTCCTCCAGCCCACTGTAGTAAAAGAAAAATGTCTGTCCATTTTTAGAATGGATTCAGCAAAGAAGAGGTCTACATATACAAATCTATGGAAAAAAGCAAAGAGAAAATGCCAGCATCAGTCTGAGAACAGTGTCAGTCCATCATCAGAGCTTCTTGCAGTGCCCTCAATAGCCACTGTGATTGATCCCACATTTGAGCAAGCACAACCCACTGCCTTTGAGCAAGCACAACTGACTACCTTTCAGCAAGAGCAGCCCTATGTCACCTTTGATCAAGTACAGCCCACTACTTTTGAGCAAGCATATCAAAGCTACACATCTGATGGAGAAAATTCAACTTCAGGTGGTGCACAAATATCAGATTGTGAGCTTGAGGAAGAATTCAATCAGCCTGAGACAATCCAGCAGTTCCTACAGGTGTGAGCTGTGAAGCACAACATCCATCTAAATTCTCTTGATGACCTTCTCTCTGGATTAAGGTGTCACGGTCATCCTGACCTGCCAAAGACGGGCCGTACACTTCTGCGTACTTCCAGGTCAGTGGATGTCAAAACAGTATCCAATATGCAGTACATACAGTTCAACATCCGAGATTAAATTCAGAAACGACTGACTAACTACCCAGAATGTGTTAGTGCTCAGCTCACAGCACTGGAGCTCTCATTTAATATCGATGGCATGTCATTTTTCAAGAGCGGTAACTCCACACTCTGGCCAGTTCTGTGTACCATCTACCTGGAACCTGCCACCATTTTCCCAGTAACCCTGACTCTTGGTCCATCAAAGCCACAGGATTTGATGTTCCTTGATGAGATGGTGTCAGAATTGGATGACATCTTGACAAATGGCATTGAATTCAAAGAAAAAACAATTGCTGTTACACTGAGATGCGTAGTCTGTGATGCCCCAGCCAAGGCAATGGTAAAAAAGATCCAGCATCACTCGCTCTGGCTGCGACAAGTGTGCTACACAAGGAATCTGGATTGGGAGGATGACATTTCAAGACATTGACAAGTTGCCTCTCTGGACTGACATGTCCTACAGGAGGACAATGGAGCAACGGCTAGAAGAAAATGGGACCACCATGTCACCCTTCTGTCATCTTCCAATAGACATGATTGCACAGTTCCCTATAGATTATATGCATCAGTGTTGCCTGGGAGTAATGAAGAAGCTGATTGTCATCTGGGTGAGAGGAGAGCGAGAGTTTCGCAAGCATAGACTGTCCATGGGCCAAAAGGAAGAGATCAACAGCAAGCTTCTGGAGCTGACGAAGGCAGTGCCAGAATGCTTTGCCTGGAAGCCACAAGGACTCAAGCTTGTTGACCGATGGAAGGCCACAGAGTTCAGACATTTTGCTGTCTATACTGGCAAGCTGGTCTTAAAGGGAGTCCTGGATGACCGCCACTACTGAAACTTCCTCTCCTTCAGTGTTGCCCTCTCCATCCTCCTGTGCCCAGATCTGGCAGAATCCCACAATCAGCTTGAAAGGCTTTGTGACAGATTGCAAAGAGCTTTATGGGCCGGAGTTTCTGGTGTACAATGTGCATATGATGGTCCATCTTGCTGCTGAGGCCAAGCAATACGGCAGCCTGGATGCTTGCAGTGCCTTCCCTTTTGAAAACTACATGCAAAAGTTGAAACATGTGGTTAGATCAGGAAGGAACCCGCTTGCGCAGATCACAAAGTGGCTGGGGGAGATTGAGAATCAGTCACAAGTGTTGGCCATCCAAGCTTCAGTCATAAAACTGAAAAGACCAAACAATGCCTATGTGCTGGATGACAACTCATGCTGCGAGGTGATCGAGACTTCACCAGAGAAGGATGAAAACGGTGAGCCTGTCTACATTTGTTGAGTTTTCAGCCAGACAGTGCCGATTTTCACAAGTCCTTGCAACTCAAAGCTCATAGGTTACTTCAAGAGCCAAGCCAGCAGGAACACCCGGAAGATCCCCAGAAAGAGGCTGAATAGAAGAGCAATCCTGGTTTAGAGAGCACAAAACAAATACATCTTCATGGCAGTGCTGCATGAATTTTATATCTCAGCTAAAATCAAGATTTTTGGTGGAGAGGAGAGAGAATGTCAAAGACACCTGACTATGGCTCTGTGTAGGGGTGCACCGATATGTAGTATTGGTATCAGCTCCGATCGTATGGCGCAGGGTAAGGGTCAAAATTAAGACTACTAAGAAGCCGGCGGTGACTATATCCTTGCCGAAGCCAGCTACTGATCTGGCCAATGATAAGCCGGTGCTGGTAACTGAGAGGCCGGCAGTGGGAAATTAGAAGCCGGCGGTGGGAAATGAGAAGCCGACTATTCATTCGACCAAGGTGGTAACTCATGCGTCTAACCTAGCAACCCACTGGATCGGCTACTGGCTTGGCTGGTCATTAGCTTCCGAGGCTGGTAACTAGCACGACGAGGCTAGCAACCCGCTGGATCGGCTACTGGCTTGGCTGGTCATTAGCTTCCGAGGCTGGTAACTAGCACGCCGGGGCTAGCAACCCGCTGGATCATCTACTGGCTTGGCTGGTCATTAGCTTCCGAGGCTAGCAACCCACTAGATCAGCTACAGGCTTGGCTGGTTATTAGCTTCCGAGGCTGGTTACTAGCATGCCGAGGCTAGCTAGAGTAGCTACTGATTTGACTGGTCACTTTCTTCTTTTGTATTTTATTGGCAGATCGGAGCCAAATGTGGTGCATTACCGCCACCAACTGTAGACAAATGGGATTTATCTAGATTCTTTCAATTAGTCTAAAAGTATTCTTTCTCCTCCGTTTCCGGCAGTGTAGTCACCGAGTTTCCTTTGCTGACAATTTATGTGCGGCATTGCTGCTTAGAACGTGCATGTGACTGATTCTACAATTGCGGGTACATTTCAAGTACAGAAAGGAAACAAAAAATAGGAATGTTTTTTACATTCAACATGTTGTATTATCATAGAACACACTTTAAATTTAACATTGTCAGTATTTGCTGATCTTAAACCTGTAAGATTTTAAATATTTTTTCGGAAAATCAGTGTACTAACAGAAAAATCGGTCAACTCTGTTATAAATAAATTGGGTTAAATATATATAGTCAACAAATGTTATACAATTTAAAACCATGCCTTTCCTAAGAATTTCTGTCTACATCCATTAATTAAACTTAAAATCTAATAAGATAAAGACTGAAAGTAAGGGGTAAAAGTAAAAAAAGCAAAAAAAATTAACTGACAAGTTGCCAAGATAGTGTGCATTTTCTGAAAACAGTTTTAAAAATGAATGAAATGCTTTGAAATTTCATGTGGTAAGAATGTTAGTTAGTGAGTGTTAGAGACAGCTTCTGATCATTTTGTTAACAATAAAACATATCTAATGGTCATTTTAAAAACAAAACCTTACAAAAACAGAGTTGACGTTGATGATAACAGAGTTGATCTGAATGACAGAGTTGACCACCTGTAGTAAAAAGACCAAAAACAACAACATTTAGTACCTGACTCTGAACCTTTTTTAAACGCAAGTATCTCTGAATTACAGATCTTTCATGAACTTGTATAATAACTGCATGTGTCTCGTTCATTATTGATCTAGAAAATAAAGCATCTTATTTTTCAAGAAATTGGTATTTATCATTAAAGGTACACTATGTCTCTTTGTTTGTAGATGTGTAAAAAAAGTTGCAGAGCTCTTGATACAAGGAATAGCAGTTTGCAAGAGCTAACATGATTTTTAGATGTACTTTAAAGTCATAAAAGGTTTGTTTACCTTTTTAAACAGAGCAACACAAGCTTGTATTTTGAGTTATGGTGGGATGAGAACAAAAAGAACAATGTCCATCTAGAAGTCATATAGTTAAGGAATATAAGACTATATAAACAAAATTATTACTCAAAAGTTACATGGTGCACCTTTAATGTGTTAAATGTGTAAACAAACCATAAAGAAATTAAGGAGTAGGCTATACCTTTAAGACAAACACCTTACAAACATTCAGTTTATATACTATCATTTTGACAATAGTAACAATCAAATAACTACACTTTTCTCAATCTACCTGATTGCCAATCAAGCCATGCCACGGTCAAAGTCACTGAGATCACATTTTTCCCCCCCCATTCTGATGTTTGATGTGAACATTAACTGAAGCTGCTGACCTGTATCTGCATGATATTAACCCTAACCCATAATCAGTTGGACTATACATTCATATTCATAACCCACAGAAAAGGAAAAGGCAACTTGACAGCTAACTCCAATCCGCCAATAAAATACAAAAGAAGAAAGTGACCAGCCAAATCAGTAGCTACTCTAGCTAGCCTCCACTTGCTAGTAACCAGCCTCGGAAGCTAATGACCAGCCAAGCCTGTAGCTGATCTAGTGGGTTGCTAGCCTCGGAAGCTAATGACCAGCCAAGCCAGTAGATGATCCAACGGGTTGCTAGCCCCGGCGTGCTAGTTACCAGCCTCGGAAGCTAATGACCAGTTAAGCCAGTAGCCGATCCAGTGGGTTGCTAGCCGCGGCATGCTAGTTACCAGCCTCGGAAGCTAATGACCAGCCAAGCCAGTAGCCGATCCAGTGGGTTGCTAGGTTAGACGCATGAGTTACCACCTTGGTCAAATGAATAGTCGGCTTCTCATTTCCCAACGCCAGCTTCTAATTTCCCGACGCCAGCCTCTCAGTTACCAGCACCGGCTTATCATTGGTCAGATCAGTAGCTGGCTTCGGCAACGATATAGCCGCCGCCGCCTTCTCAGTAGTCTTAATTTTGTCCCTTACCCTGCACCATACGATCCGGCCCCAAAGTACTCGTACTCTGATCGGAGGAGGGAAAGAAAAATCAACAAACCTCATAAAACATCTGAAAGCACGTCACCCTAAGGAGCCCAAAGAGTTCACCATAGCTAAACAACAAGCTAGTGAGACTTAACGTAAGCACCAGCAAAGCAACACAGAAAGCCGGGAAAACACTGACAGCAGCAGCAAAACAATATCTACCTTGCTAGACACGGTGGAACGTAGGTGTGTGTAGACTTATTTTGTCTGCTAGTATTTAATCTCTGGGCTGTTTGTTTTACTAGCCTGTAACGTTATTTTTTTTGTTATTTTTTTTTGTTTGTTTTTTCTTTTTTAGAAGATGCCGAAGAAATTCGCTGTTGTGGAGTTTGTCACAGACAGAACTGTCGAGGTGGTTCCTGCCTTGTGGGTGGAGGAAACTCTAAATGTAAGTACTCTTGTTCCTGATAAGCACTTTTTGACACTCAGTTAATGAAGATGTAATCTAGAGAGCCTAAGTGACTTAGACTGAAAGCGGGCAACAAACTGCAACTGTGTGACAAAATGATTGGCAATTGGAACTGGTCGATCCTGGACAAACTGGCCACGAGACGAACATTGTAATGGTCGACATTTTGAAAAAGTTTGTGCTTGTGGTAGCTTGGAATAAGATTAGTAACACCAATTAAAAGTGAAGTTTGTGAAATTCTTACTTTTAAAGACATAACTAACGTTATAATCTCTATTGTAACCTCTTAGGGCTTATTTTGCTTCTGGCCTCAATCTAACGCACGCATCATTAACTGTGAACTCCCGGACAAGAGCTGGAAGCAGCATAAGGTCCGGGTTTTAAAAAGGACAGGTATAGAAAATAAATTAAAATAATATATTCAATTCAATATTTAGCCTAATATACATTGTAGCACATTAAGATGTCATTGTATTATGAACATTATATGAATCATTTTGACAGAGACTTATGAAGATGCAGTGCGCTTCATGAGATTTTCTCAGGACACCTCCAACCTAGACACTGATCACCTAGAAGAGAGAGAGAGCAAAAGGCGGAAGACAAAACCCTTGAAACCAAGGTATCTTGAACACAGGCGGCCCACAGATAACTAGACAAGGGGTAGGAGAAATACATAGTTTTCACATTGATTCATAAAAGAAGTGTATGTCTATCTTGTATTGTAGGTTAAAGTGATGTTGAACTTTGGTAGTACCTTGGGTTGTGTAGCTTCATGATATTAGTATAAAGAAATGCCAGCACTCATAATGTCCTTTCGTCTTTTTAATACATGGGCGGATGCGTTTCAGCTATCAGCCATCATCAGCGATGTCCGTTGTTTGTGCATACTAGCTACCCATGTATTAAAAAGACAAAAGGACATTATGAGTGCTGGCATTTCTTTCTACTAATATCAGTTTGGACTGTGCACCTGATGAAGTTTGTTTGATCGAGTTGTGCTTGCACTTGGCGGAGTTTGGACATTGTGTAGCTTCCTGGCCATGACATAACCCCAAAATCGGCGATTTACTGTTATCTGTTGCTCCGAGGCTCCGGTACAGACAGTTGGAGAATTGCGTTTTTTTCTCTCTCCATTCACTGTCATTGTATAGCAAAACGGGTATGAAAATCACACTTCCAGCACATAAACAAATGCAAACAAAGCCGATTCTGACAATGGGTAACAAACTTTACACTATAATAGCCATATTTCAGTTATAAAGATGCATCATGTGAAAATGACATGTCTGTCTGTTTACAAGTTAACCCCTTTATACTCTGCAATAGAAATGGTCCGCCAGAGCCTACCCTGGTGTTTTTGCTTACTGTGATCTCATTTTTTTGAGTATCTTCAAAGGTTTCATATCCCTAAAATCTGCACAACCCAAGCTCAAAGGCTACGTAAATCAATAAACCATAATAACTGGAAAACTGGAAGCTACACAGCCCATCACCATCGCTGTAAGGCGGACAGTGTGACATTTCATAATTTTCTTTTGCAGATT
Organism: Centroberyx affinis; assembly: GCF_046629955.1. Classification (NCBI taxonomy): domain Eukaryota; kingdom Metazoa; phylum Chordata; class Actinopteri; order Beryciformes; family Berycidae; genus Centroberyx; species Centroberyx affinis. The sequence continues at coordinate 171,851 of NW_027279716.1, forward strand.
TTGCAGTTACAGACAGTGACGTGGACGATGAGTTGACTGGATCTGGAGGTACTTTATTAAAAATCTTCTGACATTGAATGTAAGCTATATTGTTTTTGTTTTTTTTACCCAGTTCCAGTGTGTGAGTGGAATGTGGATATAGTCATATCTCAAAAGTAAAATGTTCCTAATTACCATTTAATTTCATTGCAGCCTCGGATATGGACATTATTCCAGGTAAATTTCATTAATATTGTTTACTTTTGGAACTTTAAGAAGTGATGTAAATTGTATTCCCTGATTTGGTAAACATCCTACATGTAGTGTGATGAAGCCACAACGAAACAGATTGCAGTGGAGAGCAGACAAAATGGCAAAGACAGCAATACAACAATAAAACTTTGGAACAGTAATCAAAATCATATTTTGAACAGGGACCCCTCCAAGAAAGACTGGAGAATCCTCAGGGGCACATACATCTAATGCAAGCAAGTAAGCCGCCATGCAAATCAACATATTGTGTTAAACCCGCAGTAAGTAATATCAGACCTTATAACCAATCCTGAAACTGTGTGCTATGTGGAGATTTCATTGAGACATAATGATATAAAGCAATATCCACACACGCTGGCCAGCTATGTTGCTGTTTTCAACTCTTTTCTAAAGCTTGTCTGGCCTGAACGAAGCTCCTCCCACTCCGTCCCTTAGCTTTCCAAGTTTTTTTTTGTTGTTTTTTTTTAAACTCCTCCCTCGCTGTTTAAAGAGTAACTAAACCCCAAACCAAAATTTGTGGTGACCCTTAACACCTACTGGTGAAAAATAGGGTACTGAACTGGAACTGGCCATCTGCTATTGGCTGGTCTTTGGTACCATGTGATGTCACCACCTATTGTACTCTATAGAAGGTGACATCACCTGGCACCAAATATCAGCCAATAGCAGATGGCCCATTCCTGAAAATTTTCACATAATGGCAGAATGGATGAAGTGAGGGAGTAAACACTAAATTAGTAAACTTGCTACCTACCTCTTCACATGTAATTGTTTGTGACACACGTAACCTTCAGAGGGAGAAAGGCCTAGCCAAAGCTAGGCTGGTAACCGGTGAGACTTCTCTGTAGGTACGTTTTAGCTTAGCTATTAGCCTTTATGTATGCTGCTTTGCAATGTTTGTCCTTGGGTGGTCTATGGTGCTGCTTTTGTCACACTCCAAGAGTCCATAATACACCGGCGGTGGTGCAAGTTCATGCTAGACCTGATGCATCAAGTAAGCAGACCATTGAATGGTAACAGGGATGCACCGAAATGAAAAATTTTGGCCGAAACGGATGCCAATATTGATTAAAACAATTGGCCAATACAGAAACCAATATATTTTTTAGGCAAAGCAGGTGAGTTATGGTTGTGTATGAAATGTGCTATACAAATCAAAGTGCTTTACGTAAGGCATGACATGGCAAAACATTTAATAAACAAGGCAAAACATTTAATAAGAACTTAGTAAAGTGTGGATATCAGTGTACAGCTAAAACCAAAGTGCCCTATTATGCTGAAAAAGTGGTATTGCAAGAAACTTAAATTTATAACTAAATCTCAAATGCAAGTATGTTTATTTGTTTACTTATGTGTTTACTTATATGTCCTGTTTACTGGTCTAGTGTTAAATGAGATACGAGTTTTCAATTTAATCTTAAGCTGATGAAGCATCTACATAAAATGTACCACTGTTCATTACTCAACAATAAATTGATGTGTGTTACACAATGCCCACTCCAACAAGAGGACTTGATCGATCTGCAAATACAAGTAAGCTAACCATGGAATTAAGAAGCATTAAGTGAGTCATGTTGTGTTAATGCACTACTGGTATTTGTCACATATTCTGCATTACTGCATTACAAACTTGTTGTTCTATTTTGCATTTTTTTGAATTGAATGTAATAGGAATGATTCATTCTAGCCCTGTTTCAGTGTTTGGTGTGTTTTTGTAGCCTTTGCACACAGGGTTAGCTATCACAGCAAAACTGCAAAATAATAGCAGTAGATGGGTTGCAGCATGGGCGATAAGATAAGACTACAAAATCCTCACCATTCAAAATTGGGGGGTAGAACCTTCAGGGTGTGAGTACCTCCAGTTTCATGGGGTAGGTGTAACTTTCAGGGTTTAGAGGGTGCCAATACACGTAAGCAGCCATGGAATTAAAATATGTTTCAGACAGCAACCATTTATCTTTTGTGTCTGCGCATTTACCAACATTTCAGATTTGCTCATGAAATTGGATCAAATCCTTGAAAATCAAGGAGAGATGCTGCAGCTCCTACGGAGTATACATACAGCAGCAGGTGCTGGTGCGGTAGCTGAGGCAGATGTCCTCAGAAAGCCTTGCAAGACAAAGGAAGAGCTGGTGGACCTCTGCCTGGAGCTGTAGTCGGAGGAGAGAAGAACAAAAATGGTACGATTCCTCCTTCCCCTCCAAAATGTTTTGCATTACCATGTTAATGTTTGTGTCAGTGAGGAGCCAGAATGATAATTGCCTTTACACCTTTTTTTTGTTTGTTTTTTATTTAAATTGTAGATGCATTACCTAAGGGCCCTTGGGGGGAGATCCATGGGTGCAGCTGTCCGCATGATGATGAGAAAAATTGGCACCAATGATCTGTGGTCAGGCTACTCGCTCAAAGGAAGAAAGGACAAGGAGACAAGGAGAAAGGACAAGATCTCAATATATGCCAAATCATCATCAGTAAGTGTAAGGGGGGTTCCAACTAATATGCTGCCCTGGAGTTGCCCAGCCAACCTTCTAGTTTTTCCCTGGTTTACTGTGGAACATTTTCTGTGCCACAATCCAACAATAAATTATCACATCGATCAATAAATTTGTAATTGTGAAACAAATGACCACAACAAATAATGAATGCTCACATCTTCAAATAACAAATATTCACATCAAATAATGAAAGCCAACCATCAAATAACAATCCAGCAAACAATTTTTGGTTCCAGGAATGTTTTTCTAACGTTAGGAAGACTGGTTAGGAGGTCTGGCAAATTAAAAAGTAGCCTATGGTTACATAAGCTAACAACATCAACGCTAAACATATTGACCTGTATTGTATTGATGAGATAAAATGATAAATACAACCAAGCCATGGAAGGTTAGCCTCTTGGCTAGTAAGTCAGTAAACATACAAGATAGTGTATAGTAGTTTCTAGTTACCTTCGCTATGTAGTTTAACACGTCATAACAATGTAGACCGTATAATGCGTAAGAAACTCTGCTTTTTAAAGTTCTCCTTTCATACAGCACCAAAAGCCGCTCTGGACCGGCTTCATGATGGTCGGAAGGTGGCTTATTCGTGTCTGAAAAATGCTGCTCTGACTCTTTCACACACAACTCAAAGTTGCCAACAAACCGGCTTCATAGCTTTTTTCATTTGTGTGGAAGGGGCTTATCTCTCGCTGTCTGTGACCATACAACCAGCGATGATGTAATGACTATCTGTGTTACACACGTTTAACCTGCTCTGCACATATTACATTAATATGCCACTGTAGTGCACCCTCTTGTAGTTAAAAGTCGATATTACTGGTTTTGGGAGATATTTTGATGGATACTGGACTGGTTTGGAAATTCTCACACCAGCCCAAGCCTAGTGCAATTGTTAGGCTTCAGAACACTTGGCTTAAGTTGTATGCTGTCATACGAGCTGAATGTTATTTTTCCCATGGCACGCCATGTGGCCGGGGGCAGAAAGTGGCAAAGTCAAGTCACTCACTCACTCATGGACGGTTTGCAGGAGCCTGCGCTTCATCAGATGGCCTCTAGAGGGCGTACCTTGAGTCTGAACAGGATCTGTGCTTGTTATAAATACTTATTCTTGTTTAAATTCCACCATAAACAAAACAAGATATATTTAACTCCTTATTTACAGTGCTCACATGTTATATGCCTTTAAATAAAGTTTTTTGGGTTTTTTTTATTTGGCAGCAGCACAGATAAACTTACTACTTTCAAACAGACTACAATAAAATCAAATACAGGAACAGAAGCACTAACAAAATATTAAGTTTGCTCCACATTTTGGTGACAAACTACACATTTGTAGACCTTATTACACTTTCTGATTATTTGAGGTTGGCATCTCTGCATTACTATTTTGGATGACATTCTGCACCAAGGGCAGCTAATGATTATCAAAAAGTATGGATTATCTGTCTAGTATTGTTTTTACTTATTCCTTGTAGCTCATGTTATTTTCTTATTTATTTAGAATTGTGCCAGTTGAACTACAAGGTGTAGCAGACAGATGTTGAAGAGGTGATAGGGGCAACCCTGAAGTTTGCTCCACACAGAGGGAAGAAACAGCAGGTGTGGTTTTTTTTGTTTGTTTTTTTTGCTGCAGTTACTTTAATGTGATAATACTGCCCTAAACTCATTTTCTCCAAGCATATAAATTGTTACATACGTTTTGCTTGCTGTTTTGCTTCATTGATAACAAACCGCTTCAAATACTAAAACGAGCTGTCAATCAACTTTAGTGGTCATATTTGTTTAAACCAAAGTCTTAGTTTTATGTGGTGGGACCCTTTGGTTATGTTTGGATGACAGCATGACCTGTGTTGCAATAAAAGATTTTCTAACGTACTTTTCACTTTGTTTAACAGATGGGCCAAGCAGATGAATTGTGTCCATGCTGGTGTCCATGCGTCCATGCTAGTGGTGTAACGGACCGTAGCTGATCCGTGATCTGTACGGATCCGCCCCCACGGTTCGGAACGCATATGAACCGCGGATTAATTACAAAGTTTAACCATCATAGTGTTTTACTGCCGCTGTTACTTTTTAAAGTAATAATTCCCTAAGTCTCGATGCAGAGTTGCAGTGAAAAGATACAGACAGACAGATGCTGCTGTGTTTTAATCTGAAGCGCAATGATTGTGTCAGGGAAGAAAAAAAAAAGGACGAGCGACTGATTCAAAAGCTGTCGCTCTCTCCTCCGTTGAGTGAAATCCCGTAGGCTGTGACTTGACTTCGGGCGTTTTCAGTGGTGGAATTGGGAAACTGGAAATGCTTGTCATCATTGAAATAGATCGCAAGATTGTGATGTTTATTTCAACTTCAGCAACATGCTGCCTTCCCTTCACACACAGCTCCGCTCAGAGAAGCTCCGGTCTCTCTGCCTGTCTGTGGCAGAGCCTTCAGTGTTGATAGGCTATTACTCGTGACGTGTAACCAATCAGAGAGTGCTGTGGGCGGGACATTGAGCGAGACTACAGGGTGGTGACTACAGACAGATGCCGCTTTTCCACTGCATAGTACCGGCTCAACTCGCCTCGACTCGACTCTACTCGCTTTTGGTAGTACCACTTTGGTTTTCCACTGCAGATAGTACCCCCTCAATGTGCCCCACCCCCCAAACTGGTCGTCATAGCGACACTGCATGAAACGCGACACACAGCTACAATGGAGGATATCGAAGTGATGGTGTTCTTGATTCTCGGTGTGTGGCTGTTAGTCACAGCAAGGAGACAGATTTTATTTCAGAAGAGGCTGAAGGCAGTGAGACAGCAGACTGCTCTCTGGCTGCTCAAGGCGACGCAAGAGGGTAAGCTAGCCTGGTAGCTAACGTTAGCATATACGTCCTGTGTCGCGATGACGATTCTCTGACCAATCAGTGGTCTGCAGTGTTTTTACGTCATCTTTTGGTATCGCCTCAGCTCGCCTCAGCTTGCTTGGAACCTCGACGGAGGTGCTACGAAAAAAAGTACCAGGTACTACGTAATATGGTACCTGGTACCTGGTACTTGGCCAGTGGAAAACCAAAAAAGGCGAGTAGAGTTGAGTCGAGTCGAGCCGGTACCATGCAGTGGAAAAGCGCCAAGAGAGAGGTGGCTGCATCAGAGCCAAAGTAGCACATTTTTAAATTAATTCAATTCAGTACTTCAATACTACAATGTGTCTTCAATACGTCAATACTAAAAACACATGTAGGTAAATAAAATATATAAAATAAGAACAGCAAAAACAGTTATACATTCATTCATTCATTTATACATTCAAACATACATAATATAATAAAGTCCTAAGTGCTACATTCGTTGTAAAGTGCTTGTTGCTTTGTGTTGCTACCTGCCTACTTTTAAAGTGCATTTAACCCTTTTTTTTTTTTGCTGATCCGAAAAATGATCCGATCCATGACTCAAAACCGTGATACGATCCGAACCGTGAGTTTTGTGATCCGTTGCACCCCTAGTCCATGCCAAATTGTTCAATTGTTCATTCTAAGTTAAATGTTTCATAACAGTAGGCTTAAACATATATAAATAATTATAATATTATATACACATATTATATATACATATTACATATTATACATATGCTTATTATATATTATACATATTGTGTGTGTATGTATGTCTCTGTGTATATATATAGATATAGATATATACACATATATGTGTGTGTGTGTGTATATATATATATACAGACAGACAGACAGACATATATCAGAGGTGGGGAACTCAGGTTCTGGTGACTTGGACTTGTATTTTGATGACTTGAAAAGGTTTCTAAAGTCTTGACAAAAGATCTTGTGTTTGGTGTTCTATATTTACACTTGAGATGACATTAATGATATGGACTTGACTTGGTAATCTACAATTAGACTTGAGACTTGTGCCTCAAGACTTGAGACAGACTTGGGACTCGAGCAAAGTTGACTTTATAGTTATACATGTACTGTATATTCTATTATTGCTTTTCCAATAAATTGGACAAATTTAAATGTTGCACTGTTACCTTGTGTAGGCCAGAATTTCCTCTATTTCTGTTTATTCAATGACTACATTAGATGGTGACATTCTGGCAATGTTAGTTGCCGGTTTAACATCTGTAGAATCCAAACGTTCTAGGAACCTTCCCTGAATGTTCAATTTCCCAGAACATTGTGGGAACATAACCACAACATACGTTTTCTGTCAGTTTTAACATCAAACTAACCTTCCTGAAACGTTCAACTAACCTTCACAGAATGTTCTAGGAACGGAACGGAACCTTTAGCTTTACAGTAGAAAAACTTGCTGTTGTAACATGTAAGGAACGTTAAGGGGAACATTCAACTAACCTTCCCAGAACGTTCTGGGATCGTAACAATAACGTTGGTTTTTACGTCACAAAAACTTGCCGTTTTAACATCTAGGGAACATTAAGGGGAAACGTTCAAGTAACCTTCCTGGAACATTCAACTAACCTTCCCAGAACGTTCTGGGATTGTAACAATAACGTTGGTTTTATGTCAAAAAAACTTGCCGTTTTAACATCTAGGGAACGTTAAGGGGAAACGTTCAAGTAACCTTCCTGGAACATTCAACTAACCTTCCCAGAACGTTCTGGGAACGTGCCCATAATGTATGTTTTACGTCAAAAAAACTTGCCGTATAACATCTAGGGAATGTTAAGGGGAAACATTCATGCAACCTTCCTGGAACATTCAACTAACCTTCCCAGAACGTTCTGGGAACGTGCCCATAACGTAAGTTTTACGTCAGAAAAACTTGCCGTTTTAACATCTAGGGAACGTTACGCAGGAACGTTCAACAAACGTTCCCAGAACAAAAAACACACGTTCCCGGAACGTTTTGGGAACCAAATTTTGCTAGCTGGGTTGTACAAAACAAATGTTTATGGATCATTCAGGACTCATAAGTCCAGAAAACACAGGTCATTCTCTGTAAGCGATTTAAAGCCTGGAATTGCTGAGAGGGTATGGCCAATCCATTGTCCTTCCTCTGAAGGGGCATTTGACAGTAATGTCGATGATTCACATGAGGATGTTTCAGAGGATGAAGTAACTACTTCTGTCTATGACACACACAATACTGAAGACTTGTCCAATGCTATAGAGCGTAAAATTGCCTCAGTGTTATTGAAGTTGGAGCATGTTTTCCTTGTCCCTAGTGTGGCTATTGATGACCTTTTGCAGGAGCTGCAGTATTTGATAAGCACAGTTTCAGTCCCTGTCACCTATAAGACTGCAATCCAGCTACTGCAGGAACGTAACTGCCAAGTTGACGTAGCAGTTGTATAGGAGTTGGCCTCTGTGCTGTGCAAGTCAAATCCCATTCGAACTGCAGTTGGAGACCAAGGTCCCCCCTCTACTACGTGGAAACGAAAGGAATACTACAAAAGTCATTTTAGTGTTGTAGAACCCTTGGAGTATGTGCTTGACCGAAAAAATAGAAGGTCATTCCAGTATGTTCCCATACTTAAGTCACTGCAGCAGATTCTTAGTTGCCAGCCAATACTAGATAAAGCAAGTAATTTGAGATCTCGTCATAGAGAGGGTGATAGACTGAAATATACGTGCTTCTTTGATTCACTCAACTTTCAGCACAATGTACTGCTCTCTAATGAGACTGCTATTTCATTGATATTGTATGTGGATGTGGCACATCAAGGAAAAAACATAAAATCTTGGGTGTTTATTGGATTTTAGGTAATTTGCCTCCAGGGTCCAACTCATCCCTGTCTGCCATAAATTTAGCTGCTTTGATCAATAGCAATGATGTTAAGCATTATGGATATGAAAAAGTGCTGGAACCGCTGGTAGATGATCTTGTCTCGGAGCAACATGGAGTTTTTATCTCAAAGCTGGGAAGGACGATAAAGGGCACTGTTCAGTGTATTGTTGCTGATAACCTTGGTGCACATAGCATTGCAGGATTTGTGGAGAATTTCTCAGGGACACATGTATGTAGATTTTGTACAGCAGAGAATCAAGAATTTCAGACTAAAGAAGTCAGATCAGGAGCATTTTGTCTGAGAACCAAGGAAATTCATGCTGCTCATCTTGAGGCCGTCAAAGAAAAAGAATTACCCCATCATTATGGTGTGAAAGGGGTTTGTTTGTTAGCACAGAGACTATCATACTTTAATGTGACAACAGGTTTCCCCCCTGTCATAGTGCACAATCTCTTTGAGGGAATTGTGACTGTCGAGAGAGCTTTGTGCTTGGCTGTCTTTGTAAGTAAAAAATATTTTACCTTGGTCAACTTGAATGAAGCAATACAAACTTTTCCTTAAGTGGAGTGACAAAACAAATCGTCCCCATCCTGTACCTCTTGCATATTCTTTTTTTTTAAAGATTTATTTGTTGACAACGCACCAAACAAGTACACTTGTCATTTTTTATACAAAGTGTAAAAGACAATAACAGGAGTAAGAAAAGAAAAAAAAAAAGGAAAGGAGAAAAAAGACAAAGAAAATAAACAAAAATAAAGCACACCCTCCCCCCACCCCGTCCTGAGAATGGTATAATAATCAACATCATTCGCAACACCAAGTCCTTTAAGGATATGTTAAAGAGAAAAATAAAATAGCAGGTCCACTAAGTGAATAAATATGGTATCAACTAAGGGGATTTATTGAAGGGAGAGAAACCAGAAAGGAGCCCCAGATTTTGTTATACATTGCAGGGGTTCTCCTGACATTGTACAAAATCTTCTCTGGAGTGCAATATGACGAAAGTTCATTCAGCCAGTGTTTTTGTGATGGTGAGTTTTCTGATTTCCAGTCTATAAGAATAATTTTTTTCCCAGCCGTGCTGGCAAGCAACACAAAATCCTTCTTATGGTGAGTTACGTTAAGCATATCGACATCCCCCAATAGCCAAATCCTGGGGTCACATGGTATTTCGGACTCTGTGATATCTGAAACAGTGGCTATAACGAACTTCCAAAAATCTTCCAGGTAAGGGCAACTCCAGAGCATATGAAACAGATTGCCTTCAGCTATCTTACACCTCTGGCACATGGCAGATATATTCCCATCAATCGTGCGTAGCCTGTATGGGGTGAAATAGGTTCTGTGAAAAATATTGAATTGCATTTGCCTATGTTTTGTGGAGACTAAAACTGTCTGAGCTCTTTCCAAGATATTTTGCCAATCGGCGTCATCATAATTGCATCCTAGATCTGTCTCCCACTTGTGTTTAATAGACAGCCTGTCGTAAATTGGTAGATTACTATTTAGAATGTTATATATGGAGGATATCAGCCCCCTAGTGGAGGAGACTAGTATGTTAAGCAAATGATCCTCCAGGGGGGATTTATTAGGAATAAATGGGAAGTCTATAGAGTTATCTTGGACCCAGTGTCTGATTTGAAAGAATTTAAAGAGATTATCTCGTGGTAAATTAAATTTGTAAGATAGTTGTTGAAAATTAGACAGTATATTGTTACTATATAGGTCTCCAACTGTTTTGATCCCAGTATTGACCCATTTCTGTAGTGTCCCGTCAGCTATGGGATACGGAATGTTGGGGTTATCCCACAACGGGGTCTTTCTCAGCAATGACATATCTATTCCCAATATCGTGTGGGATTCCTGCCATGCTGCAAAGGAGTTCAAGATTATGGGGTGATTTGTGATTGAAGAGAGGTTTTTCTTTGCGCCCAAGAAAGGAATCATTTTCAGAGGAGTAGCATTCAGCTCATGTTGTTCAATAGAAAGCCATCTAACCTCACTACTCTCAGCATGTAACCAAGTCCATATCGGACGGAACTGAGATGCCAGATAGTAGCATCTGAAGTTGGGAAGGTTTAAACCTCCTTTAGTATAGGGGGTGTAACGGAGACTGTCCGTTACTATAGGACACTGTAATGATTGAGCAGTATAGTTGCACATATAGCACAGTGTTTACAGAATACAATGATTACACATGCCGATTTATTTTGGTAGTGATATTTATTGATATTTGCATGTGAATACATTCTGGTTGCTTGTTAAGATGTGTTGCAGACACTGTGGCAGGTGGAGTTGGCCAATCCACCTGTAACAGAAATACGGTTAGCGCTCTCACAAACAGGAGACTGAATAATCTTGTGTTTGGGTGGTGAACGGCTATGATGTATTTAAGTGTTGCCATGTAGTTAACAAGGCCAGTCTAGTAGGTAAGAGTAAATTGAAGAAGAACCATATCTCTGCCGACTTACCTCTTCCTGTTGTCTCCTACTCCCAGGGTGTTCTGGCAAAAGACGTCTCCAGGGCCTGCGCACCGGGAGGGTTCCATTTAGCGAGGTCGCAGGGAGGGGGGGGGGGGTGATATTTATTGTTGTAATATTGGAGTATTAGTATGTAATTTATTTATTGATATATTAATAAGAAATATGTAATTATGTAAAGAGCTATTTTGTATTATATATATATATTATTCATTAGGTTGTAAAGTTGAGGTGTTTGTATCTGTGTGGGAGAAACCCCCATTTTTGGTAGCTTCCTCCTGATTACCTGCAGCAGAGAGCTATAAAGGCTGCAGGTTCCCACTCAGTCTCTGTTGTGGTAGGAGGCAGGATGCTGTCATGTCATGTGCACGGGTAAATAAATGCCACGGTGTGGTTGCAACCAAAAGATGTCTCAGTCTCCTCACTAAAAATCCAGCCGCTTAGCCGTCCAGTTGACAGGGGGCTTGGAGAGTAGTAAGATTTACTCTGGGAATTTTATTTCGCCATAAAAATGAGGAGGTAGCTTTGTTGATCTCGTTAAAAAAGCTCTTGGGGACATTCAGAGGGATACATTGGAATAGGTAAGTAAGCTTTGGTAACACATTCATTTTAATTATGTTCACTCTACCAATTAGGGACAGTGGTAGGTCAATCCATCTCTGAGTGTGTCAAGGTAAACTAAGTCAAATATCTAGTTTTATCATTTATTCATTATGTTCTGATTTACCTTTCACCTATATTATGGACAAAGAGACCCTAGTAGAGACATTTAAGTGAAACCAGATGTTGAGGCTCTGTTTTGAAGGTGTCCTATAACATGACTGCATGTATGATAAACACATGTGGTAGACGCATGATCAGGGGATGCCCTCTCTCATGGCTTTGTGCCAATTGGTTGAAAGTATTTAAGAAAATATGCATTGACCAACCACAGATCATTTCTTTGTCTCTTAGAAAACTATATAAGATCAAGTATTTTGTTTTTTAGTTGAGACATACTGATGTAAGCTTTGGGTGTGATCTTATGTCTCCTTATTATTGACTCAATAATAATCTCATTAATCTTCAAAATCAGTAAGTGGCTTGTGTCTTTACTTTGTGTATGAGTCCAGTGCTTTTGACAGATTTCCACGACAAGTGTCTGCCTTAATCTTCTCCAAGAGATTTTCTAATATTTATGCCCAAATATTTAAAACCACAAGGACATATCTTCAGTGGTTCAGTGAGTGTTCTAATATCCAAGTCCTGTGTGTTTAAGGGCAGAACCTCACTTTTTGTTAAGTTTATTTTGTATCCTGAGGCTGCACTATACTCTTGTAGACACTGAAAAAGTGGAGGGGCCGAATCAGCCGGGTCTTTACGTCTGCGTAAAGAGAGATTTTGTGCTCGGAGTACCGAATTTGACACCAGAGATGGCTGTGTTAGCTCGAACAGCGAGGGCGAGCGGTTCGATGGTAAGTGAAAATAACAACAGCAAGAAGCAACAGCCCTGCCGGACCCCTCTAGAGAGCAAGAAGGCGTCAGACAGGACCCCATTGGTTAAGATTTGAGCCGTAGGGGCTTTAAAAAGCATTTTGGTATATTGGATGAATCTCTCTCCGAAATTCATGCCTTCAAGTGTCTGGAACAGGAAGCTAGGCTCGATCGTGTCAAACGCCTTCTCAGCATCCATTGATATAATCAGCATGGGCTCCTTTTTCTTCTGTGCAGAGTTCACTATATGAAATAACCGGCGAACACTGACCCTTGTCTATTCCTGATAAACCCTGTTTGATCAGGGTGAATTATCTTTGGCATAATGTCTTCTAATCTAGTAGCAAGTATTTTAGAAATGATCTTGTAATCAGCATTCAAAAGGCTTAGGGGCCTGTAGGAGCCACATTTTTGTCAGTCCTTGTCAGGTTTTGGTAGTAGTGTTATAGTTGCTAATTCGAGAGTGCCCGGCAAGGTTTGATTGTCCAAAGCTTCCTTAATCATATTTGTTAGAGGAGGTAACAGCTTATCTAAAAATGTTTTAAAATATTCAATTGGAAAGCCGTCTGGCCCCGGGGCCTTATTATTCTGCAAAGACTTCATGGCCAGGAGAACCTCCCCCTCAGTTATGTCAGCATCCAACCGGCCTTTATCTTCAGCATTGATCTGAGGAAGAGGTACACCCTCTAAAAATCGCCCCGATGCAATATTGATGGTGTTGTGATCTGATTTATACAGTGTTTCATAAAACTTTTTGAATTCCGCGTTGATCTCCAACGGACTAACCAGAGATCTGCCCTCATCAGTAGTTATTGAGTGGATAATTTTATCTGATTCCTCCCTCTTAATCTGCCATGCTAGAAGCTTGCCTGTTTTGTTTCCATACTCATAATAATGGTAATTGGTCCTAGCTAAATCAGCTTCAGCTTTGTTAGTGCATAAATTGTTATACTGTATCCATTTCATGGTCAAAGAATTTAGAATGTCCACCCTTTTAGTCTCAGAGTGCTGTTGCTTAGATGGTGTAAGTGACTTGGGCAGCGAGCGGTCCATAGCTGGGTTAAGGACCAGATTAAAGTCTCCACCAATAAGGCAGTGTCCCTCAACCGCTGCAAGCCTCAGAAGTAGGTCATTAAAAAAGGCTGGGTCGTCGTAGTTAGGACCATGTATATTTACCAATGTCATCCTATTCATATTCAAAACACAATCAATAAGCAAAAATCTACCATTCTTATCCTTTTCAATTGAGTTAAATTTGAACATTATGTTTTTGTTTATGAGTACAGCAACCCCTCTCGCTCTAGAAGTGAAAGAGGAAAAAAAAAGACATGGCCAATCCAGTCCCTCTTAGGTTTCAAATGTTCCACATAGGTAAGGTGCAATTCCTGAATGAATGCAATACTTGTAGATAGCTTCTTTAAATAATTAATAATTTTTTTCCTCTTTATCGGGGTGTTGATTCGCTTTACGTTCCAGGAGATACAGTTTAGTTGACTAGTCATGTAGGTATGTAAAAAGTATTAACCGTACCATATGTAAAGTGTTGCAGTTTCTGAACACAATGAAGAGCAGATAGAGTAACCATTCCATTCCTCATAAGAGACCCAACCAAAACCCCACAACAAAAACAAAAACAGGAACATTAGGTGGGCTACTCTTGTTAACTATATGGTAGCCTCAACAGTTACTGTATATCTCAAACTTATCAACCTTAATCCGTGATGATAGAATGACCCGGCGCTCCCAGTCCGTAGGTCCAGCCTAAAATCAGCTGCTCCACAATCATTGAAAGCCAGGTCCACCTCATCAATAGCGATGCTTGGTAGTTAGGGAACCAATTAAGATAATAAAGAAATCAGTGCACAATCAAAAGCGCAAAAGAGATAAGAAACAAGCTGAAATCAACCGTGTTGCTTTAAACCTGAAACTACAACAACAACGAGTAGTCCATCGGGAAAGTAACTGTTAGTCCTTGCCTGTTAGATGCAGGCTAGGTGTGGGGGGGTGTTAGCAACCTAGCTAGGGTGCTAGCTGCCACACTTTGTTTTTAACATCAGAACTACAACAGTCCCATAATAAACCAAACCGCCATCCGCAACTGGCCTAAGCCATAATAACCTGTATTAAATGAAATCAAAGGATGGTTATATGACTCACTCATTTTTGTTGGATAAAATGAAAGACACCAGAGATGGCTGTGTCCGTTAGGCTATCTGTTAAGGTGAAAGCGAATGTGAATTTATTTCTCCAGCTTGCTCAGAAAATCCACAACGTCGGCGAGTGAAGTGAACCACTTGACGGCTCCCTCGTGTGAGATTTGAAGCCTGGCTGGATGATGCAAGCCGTACTCAATGCCCTTCTCCCGCAGCGCCATCTTCACCGCTTTGAACGTGTCCTTCCGCTGCATCTCAGCACTGCAGTCGGCATCGATGTAAATTCTTCTGTTTTCAAAGAAGATCTCCTTCATTTCCCTGGCCCGGCGGAGCACCTTTTCTTTGTTTTTAAAGTTAAGGAATTTAGCTATCAGCGGCCTGGTCTTGTCTGAAGCTTTGCCGAGGCGACAACATCTCTCAATGACGACAGGAGAATCAAAAGCGACAGGGTGGAGGATCTGTGGAATGATCCATTCAAGGAAAGCAGTGGCATCCCAACCCTCCGAATTTTCAGGTATGTTGAAGACTCGTATATTATTTCTCCTGCTTCTATCGTCGAGGTCATCCAGCTTGTCTTTCACATTCCGCAATTCCTTCTCCGTCTTGTCCAGGTGCTTGAGAGCGTCACACACGTTGTCCTCATTAGCCGACACCCGTCCTTCCATTTCCTCAACTTGGTCAGACAAAGTTGAGAGTGAAGATTCAATCTTCGTGAGTGTGGTCTGGATGTTAGCAGTCTTAGTGTCAATCTGCCTGGACAAGTTGTCTTTGCTTTCTCGTATCGCCTTGTCAGCCGCCATTTTCGAGGGAGGTGGTTTGGTTGTACTTAGATTTTCAGACAAAAAAGCCTTTTTCTCTCTGAGATCGTACTGTGCCATGCAACAACCAGCAGCGTTAGTTGGTTTCTAGTTTTTGTGACCAAGGTTTGAAGTAAATAAATGCTAAACCGGAAGCCACCTCTTGCATATTCAACAAGGAAAATGATTGGGGGGAATGCACATGAAAACTGGAGCATATTGAGATTTTTACCTCTTTTGATTGGAGACAAGGTGCCCGCTAATGAACCTGCCTGGCAAGTCCTGAATGATTTGAAGGACATTGTAGACCCTGTAGTCGCACATTTTCACACCAAAGAATCTATAGCTTATCTGGACAGTAAAATACACACACACACACACACACACACACACACACACACACACACACACACACACACACACACACACACACACAACACAGGTGTAATTACCATTAAATGACTGATTCTACTTCCATTACAACTACTGCTGCTCCACCTGGTGGCCTATTCATGGCACTGTTGATTCTCCCTGTACTGTAGTATCGTGTTTATGGCACCAGGGGGCTCCCCAAAGGCACTTTCAGCACAGCTCCTCCTGGTGGCCTATTCATGACACTGTTGATTCTCCCTGTACTGTAGTATCGTGTTTATGGCACCAGGGGGCTCCCCAAAGGCACTTTCAGCACAGCTCCTCCTGGTGGCCTATTCATGACATTGTTGATTCTCCCTGTACAGTGGGAGCCCTATTGAAATAGTACTGTTAACATTGAAGACTTGTATTCAGTCATTTCTGATAGTCACTGCCACCTAATTATTCTAAAGTTTTTCTAAAGTGATCCAGTCATTTGCTGTAGTCAGATATGACCATCTACAGTGTATTTCACTGTGTAACATACACACACATCTCTACTACTACTACTAGTAGCACTAGGCCTACTACTACTGCTGCTACTACTGTTACTGCTACTACCACTAGTGCTACTTGATAGTGCTGCTAATACTACTACTTCTAATACTGCTACTACTACTACTACTACTATTTCTAATACTGCTAGTACTACTACTACTACTTCTAATACTACTATTACTACTACTGCTAGTAGTGGTATTGTCTAGTTATAGCGTTCCTACTACTGTTCAGTTACACATTTTAACTACTTTAAACAGTGAAACGTCTAGTACTGTAGTAGCCTACTACTACTACTGCAGCTACTACAGTGTCAGCAGACTCTCTGCTACACTCTAGCTGGTTTACACTTGCACTGGCTTTCAGTCCTTTACTGTTTCTACTGCTACTACTACAACTATCGCTATGAGCTACTACTGCAAACAGCAGATCAAAATACTCAAAATGTACAGTCATTTAAACACTTTGTCATCAATTCAACTGTCTTCAACCTGTCTTGC
This sequence comes from Centroberyx affinis, assembly GCF_046629955.1. Lineage (NCBI taxonomy): Eukaryota > Metazoa > Chordata > Actinopteri > Beryciformes > Berycidae > Centroberyx > Centroberyx affinis. Next base: position 188,664 of record NW_027279716.1, read on the forward strand.
TGAAGCAAGCCCACAAATTTTCTTCAGAAAATGTAACCTTTTCTAGTCTATTTCAATTCAAAGGGGCTTTATTGGCATGGGGAACACATTCTCTCTCTCTCTGTGGCTCTCTCTCTCTCTCTCTCTCTCTCTCTCTCTCTCTCTCTCTCTCTCTCTCTCTCTCTCTTTCTCTCTCTTCATTTGATACCAAACATATTGTTGTGGAGTGTTGAGAAAACTATCCCAGTGCCTTGGAACGCAACTGGCTCTTATATTTACTGAGTCTAGTCTTTGTGAAATTCGAAAGGGGCCAGTGTTACAATCATAGCGATATAACACTAGAGGGGACAGTCATTTGCATATCTGTATAGGCTACTGTGGATTTTAAGTTGATTCAAGTGTAGAGATGTTTGTTTTTACTGTAGTAGCCTACTTGTTTGCATGATGGCATCTATAGAAATTATTTCTTTATGGATTGTAATCTTAATTGTAGGCTAAGATGTCATGCCAGTAAAGTTAAAAAAAAAAAAAAAAATGTGAGGGCCTATGTCCATTATTACCTGCTTAAATTGGCTTAAAGCTGTCACACTAACAACTTAATGGCATTAAATTTGCCTTTTATTGTATATTTTATCTGGGTGTATTGTTAGGTGTGTTTCAGTGTTGCTGATATTTAATTGCTGCCAACATCTGTCTATTGCTACAACAACAGATCATTTGGGGGGTTTACATGAAAAATAAGCAGATTTCCATGTATACTCTTAATACAACTACTCAGTACCAAAGAAATCTGAGAATTATAATGTCTTCTTGAGGATTCATAGGATTCATAGTTTCTGTAAAGTAAATGCACCATTAAAATACTTCCACAAGATAATCTTTATGATTGAAAACCTAATTACTTAACATAGCTTAGCTATTTTTATCTACAAACTACAAAAAATGCTCATGTTTGGTTCCATTTTAGACAGTCGTAGTTGTCTTGCATACAGTGAGCTAAATAAAAAGTAGTAGTGATGTCTCAATACAAAAAATATTAGCATTATAATGGCAGCATAAGGCACTATCACCACTGTTTCCAATTACAGTCAGCTGAGAAGTTGACCCAGGTAAGATGGCTACCATATGTTCCCATTCCAGAATAGGAATTCTCTATGACAGGTCCCCTCTAGTGTTATATCTATGGCTCTGTGTCTCTGTCGCTCTGAAACTTTCTTGCGATTCCCAATAATAGGTTTTTAGGTTAGCATGCCTATGCAAAATCATGAATGTAAGTACCTCAATGCTGAAATCTAGTAATATCACATAATTTTACATTTTTGGTTTATACAGGGTTGCTGTTTCTTGACTTAATCCAAGAGGTTAGGTGGTGTAGAAATGCAGGAAATTTGTTTTAAATTACTTTTTTTTTTTTCTGGGGAAGTAGCCCTATATTTTTCCATTTTAACTTGTATTTAGGCTACAAGAGCTTACATTGAACAGTTACGTGCTCAACATTTAAGATTTTGCTTTAAATGAAGACTTTTAGAATATTTAATTCTTGTGCACAGAGCCGCCAGAGACAGTTTTCTCTTGGTTTGGTGGCAAGTGGCAGCCACAGCAGTAAGCATAGCCGTCCTGTGGGGGGTGGAGGTGGAGCAGAACAGCTATGATTGGCTCAAACTCCACCAGGATTTCAAAAGCAAACTAAATGCGCGATTTGAGTGGCTGACTAGGATCTAGCATCGCGAGACTGTGGTTGATTGCTTCTCCCCTGCTTGAATTCAAACAGTGGCCTCACAGCTACACTGATTGCAACAGCGTCCTTCTCAGGTGAGGTTAATTTTATGAATTCGTTGTAGTATTTGGATTCGGAGAATAATACTTTCCTTCATGTGGTAAAAGAAATTAAATTGATTATGTGTGGGGGTTATAAAACGTCTGAGCAAAGGTGCAGTTTCAGTCTGGTTCTCTTCCTAAGAAGGCTACATTAATTCCACAATTTATCTGTTTTCGTATTGAGAGCTAGGACACCATTTTCTCCTCAAATGTGAGTAATTAATCTGATTAGGGTAGGTTTGCCAATCCTCGCGGATTGGCCGGGAGACTAAATTGTTTTGAATTTTGCATAATGTTTGTTTAACCAAACAGGCGATGTGTGTGTGCGTCGGGTACGTTGGCCGTCGTGTGCATCCACTGACTTTTTGCTGGGCTGTGCTTTATACATATTTACTGTGTTGTTTTTCTTAGTTGTAGGTTTCATATTTAGCAATTGACAATGTGTGCTGATGGTAAACGGGACATGTACGTTGCGCACTTGGCATTGCGTAATGGTGAGGGGAACACGTAGATTTTGGCATTTAACATTGCGTAAATGCATGTCAGCAATGGAAGGAAGTCATGTGCAAATTTTCATAATAGATCATCCTATTTTCTAGTTTTGCATGGTAACTCTGTGTGTTTGAGAGAGAGAGAGAGAGAGAGAGAGAGAGAACTGATTGATGCTGTGCGTCATTGGTGGCAATAACAATGGCATCATGTTATTCGTTTTTGTGTTTGTCTGTGTGTTAAACCTATAAACCAGGCAATTTGTACCAGATAGAGCTATGTTGACAAAATACCAGCTCTGGAAAAAAAATACCAGCTCTGGAAAATTGTATATCCTACTATATGGTGTAATAATGTGCTCATTTAACTGTTATGGTTGTGCATCGTTACATAGTTTTAACTGCTGTTTTGTGTATAGTATTCAGCAGTTTATCTCTTTGTTAATAGATTGAGATACAGCTTGCGCCTCTTCACTGATCCTTCTCAGGTGAGTCACCTGACAAACGTTGTGCTCATAAAAATGGCATTTTAAAACAAGGGTGTAATGGCTACATACTGATTTGGTACAGGGCCTCAGTTCGGCTACACCTTTAATTGACTAGGGGGCGACATAGCTCAATCAGTTGCAGATGACGTCTATGTTGCTTTGCAGCAGATGCTTTAACGTTACAACTGCCATATTTTAAATGAAAGACATGACAGGAGAGGAAAGAATTATTACACACAAATGACCTGACATTTGAAGTATCTGAACGTTTATTATAGGCAAGTGTAACTTTATGACAATATAATTCACATTAGTTGCACAGTAGTGAAAAAAATCAACAGATTAACATCTTAAAATGTTTTGAAAATACCAGAAACACCAAGAAAAACATTGTTTATTAATATAAACGTTATTGGTGCTATATTAGGTTATTGCCACACACTGCTGCCCCTTCAACAAACTCTGCAACAGCAAGTGCACAGACTGCTATCTAGTGTTTTGATAACCATTTGATAGCCATTTGATTGTTTAAGTGCCCTATGTGCTTGTTGTGACACAACTTAATTTCTTCATTCATCATGAAAAACAGTTGCTAAGTTGTTCAAAAAAGTGCCCCATTGTATCATTTCAATGAAGGCAATCTACAAATAAAAGTAGATATTTTTGTTTAAATTTGGTGTTTATATGGAAAAAATAACCTACAAAGAATGAGTATACGGTGGAGGTGAAGCTCCTGAATTACAGGATCCTCCATAATCTTACAAGTCAGCTCTGTGTGCAAAAAGTTTGTTTCACAGTCACCTATCAAAATGCCAACAATGCTGTTAACCCTAGAATACATATGATGTATAAAAAACGACCCATGTTTTTGTGCTGTAGCTATCTTATGTATATGTGAGAGTAAACCATATTCATCGAAACATAATTTTGATGAACCATTACACCCCTATTAAAATGACATTATGCAGTCAGTTACACAATTTGTGTTTAGCTGCTATCATTTTGTGTCTGTGAGGCTGAGTACTTTGTTTCTTTGTTGTTAGACTACTGTTCCAGTGCTACACCACTTCTGCAGTCCTTTTCAGGTAAGCCACCTCCATATTTCTAAACACATTTTTCATGGCATTACACAAAATGTTAAAGTTCAGTTTGGTTGGTATTTGGCCCTGTGTCGGATAATTGGTAGGTCAGCTCTTATAGCAATTGAAACAACCCTGCAAGGATCCAGCCTTCAAATCCCACTGACTCACACTGACAGTGTATGCAATAACTGTAATGTTAAGACCCTATCAATCTAAAAACTTCTATCTTTATCACTCAAAAAAAATGGTCTTCTGATTGACCATGTTTGCCATGTCAGATGTCTGACTGCAGTGTCTTTGTACAAAATAAATGTAAGCAAATATTATACTACATGTTTGCAACTGCTATTATATTCATTCAAACATTAACTAACACATTTAAGTCTTTTTCTGTGACTTTAAATTACAGTTTTGTGAATATTTTCTGTGTGTGTAGCTTTATTCCAACATGCATGTGTTTTGATAAAAAAAAACTTAATACTGAAGTTCTCTCTCATTAATAGTTGTATTTCTCTATTATCTGCAGGGTCACACCTGATAAGGGGTCCAGAAGACAAGTTGCACATTTACAGTGCTGCAGTTTTACATCTTGGTTAGTGTGCCACAGGATACTTAACATGACTTTGCCATGTTGTCATTACAGTTTCATGAACTTGCACTATGAAGTACAAATGATTGTGTGTTTTTGTGTACTGAAAGTAAAGATGCTCTTATTAATTTCTGTTTCTTTTTTCAGGCTCCCTGTGTTTACCATCTACCAGAGAGACCAATTACTTCAATCTTTTATATATCCATTTTGCAATTCATAGATTAGGTTTATTATAGTATTAGTTTTGAGTAGTTTAGATTATAGATTAGTTTAGTTTATATTGCATTAGATTCGATTACAGGTTATTAGATTAGGATAGATACTAGGATAGATATTAGGATAGATTGCATATTAGGTTAGCAGTTTGATCTTCACCAATCCTTTCCAGGTGAGTGACTGAATACCTTCTTTCAAGACCTGTGCTCATAACAATGAAAATAACATTTTAAAATGGAATTGTGGTATGAGTTCCATCAAGTTCCATTTAGCTGCTATCACTATATGTCTGTGAGGCCCAGTAGTTTGTTCCTTTGTTAAACAAATGTTCCAACGCTACAACAGTAAAGCTGGTTTGGATAAAAGCATCCATTAAATGGCAAATGTTTGTGCACTATTTTCAAATCCACACATTATCAGTCAAAAGTTTCAAATTAGAAATCTCATTTCACATGTAATTGAACAAAAATACATGTCAAGTGTACACAAAGCTAAATTTACAGCTGTCTGTAATTTTGAGCTTTATGTTTTTACTTATTTGCAGGGTCACACCTACTGAGGGAATCCAGGAGACTACTCATCGTCAGATTTGCATTTTTGTGCCTCGGTAAGTTATATGTTTCTACAAACATTTTGGACGCTGTCATGGCATTATGGCAAATGTTGCATCATTCCAGTGACGCTGATATTGTGAATCTACACATCAGCAGTCAGAGTACTACTCCATAAAGCCAGATTACCAGATCAACTAGATTCATTTCAGCAAGTCAATCTTATTTCCAGGGAATTAAATTGCACAGAGCATATTGAATGAAGATTGACTTGAATTTCCATGTAAATGTAATCTACCAGACTTGCAGCCCATGAAGCACCCAACTATTTTGGCTCCATAACAAATGATGTACTTTATGTTAGCTGCCATATATAGTACAAATATCACATTAACAGTCTGTCTGTATGTTATGCATATCAAGCTATTCAGTATTGTCAACATATGTACAACTGTAAAACTGGCTACCTATGAATTACACTAATTTAGATATAGCCACTCTTGAGGCTGACTACTTGACTAATCATTTGAACAACCCACCAACCACTCCACCTTGAATAAATGGAGTTTTGCATGTCCCTATGAAGTGTTCTCTTTTTCACAGCTTTATTTCATTATTACATTGCAGGGTCACACCTGATAAAGCAGCTCAGGAGACAGATTTTCTAGTGTTGCAACTTCTTGTCTTGGTGAGTGTGTCACAGAGTCTTTGGCCTCTCACATTACTGTGTCATTCTATCTTCATGCAATATGGTAAATTGTCATTACAGATACAGTGGCTTGCAGTTAAGGTCATTGTTAATCTGCTGAGTAAAAAGTAATGGTCATTCTTTAAATTGCTGTTTCTTTTTGCAGGATCCCTGTGTTTACCGTCTACCAGAGAGAACAATTTCAAGCTTCAGTCTTCAATATTTTCCATACATATATTACATTTAATTAGCAGACTTTTGATAGGCCACAATTTTGCAAGAATTATTTAATAATTACAACATTTTTGTTTGACATTTTTGAAGATGCCAAGGAAAGGCAAGAGATCCCAGGCTGCAAAAACCTGCTGGACAAAGATGGACCTGGCAGATCCACAGACCAGCCCGCCCAGCACCAGCAAAGAGGTACATTGTGAAGAATTGTGTATCCTTCTTCTGCATTTGACAATAATATCCAAGATATATTTGCACCTTTGTCTGCTAATGTCTGCTTAAAGGTCCCATATTCTACACTTTCCAGTGTTTTACTTTGTCTTGAGGTCTATTACAGTTTTTCTCGATCGCTTACACACTATAACTGGGCCTACTAACTAAACATCTCAAACCATGACGCCATCTATCAAAAGACAAACCCATTTGCCAAAACTATAAACACTATTCCCCTGTTTTCACACATATTCACATTTGTTGAACTTTTTGTGAAAAACCCTACACACAAATCCCTTCATATATCACTGGCTGCACCATGTGCTCATTTAGAAAGCACTGGTATTCAATATCATTAACTCAAGTCATCACAGCTCAAACCCAATTAACACACAATTACCCAGGTGCAAACACTAAGAGTCAAAATTGTTCACACACCAATCAGAACCTCAGGATAAATAGATAGACAGACAGATAGATAGATAGATAGATAGATAGATAGATAGATAGATAAAAGAGGTATGGGTCAGTTCACTTGTTTTGGAACAATGGATCCACAAAGACCTGAAGGTAGAGGAAGAGGACACAGGAGAGGAGGTGGAAGAGGAAGAGCAAGGGCAAGGAGACAAATAGATTCTGATGAGATTCTCAAATTGGGATGCTGAGGCAGAATAAATGTGATTTCTTTCTTTATCTACAAACTGTTTTTTTTTTTTAATTGGTTTATATTGGTAAATACATGGACATTATTTTACTGTATTCTACGTTCTTTATCAGTTGCATATTTTTACAGTACATTTACTTTTTCACTCAATTTCAGTTTATTTTACTACAGTACATTGAGGAATTAAAAATGTTGAAAATGTATACATGTGTTGTGTCTTTATATTGTGTTCATCATGTAAAGAGGTTGTTCTGGGGGAAAACCATAAGTGCCATTATTCATTGCAGTAACAGGTTTTTACAGTAGTGTTTTGAATTGATCTCACCAGTGTGTAATGGCTACTTTGTAGTGTATGTGTATTTGATGGCTTTTGTGTGATGTCTGAAGGCAAAGTTTGGGTTAGATGTAAGATTACATGGTTTTGAGTGGAGAGTTTCATTTTGACATGGAAGTTTGAAGTTTGTGAAGATGAGTGTGCAGTTATGCATTTGTGTTTAGAGTTTTGGGAAATGGAGCATAATTTCAAGAAATGTGTCTTAGCAATCAAGAAAAACTGTAAAAGCTGTTTGTCTGGTATCATGTACCAAAAACACACTCAATCCATTTTTACATGTTCATTTTGCCCCACCTCTCTAAGCCAGGTTGTTTCTGCTCCTGTGTCTTTAAGGCTTATTAATATTAATGACCCCTCTGTTGTGATTGGCTAACCGTTTCAAATTTGAAAGGTGACACACCACAACACTGGCAGAGCAGGCAGCAGACACAGGAGCAGAAACAACCTTGTTTATAACTCTCCAGTAATAAACAATGACAACCGCTCAAACACTTAAAAAAAACAAAAAAAAAAAAAACACTGTTAGTCTATTATTTCTTACAAAAATGAAGATGAAAGTTACGGAAGTCCAAACGGCTGGTTTAGAGGCTCGCTTTTCTAATATGGATTGTGTGGATTTAGTTGGCAACCGTGCGTTTTGATACTTTTACAATGTTTAGATAGCACATCCAACTCCTTTATAATCAAAGAGGCAAGGAAAATCCTGTTGGGACATTTAAAGAGCAAACACTTTGAAAAAATGACATGAAAATGTTACTATTTGTCATCAGATACCTGAAGGCCTGACAGATCAAAGGGCAGCAAAGCGCCAGCATAAGATGGACGGGCCAACTGTACAGCCAACAGTCAAACAGGTACATACATTGTCCTACAGTGTACAGACACAGCATATTTGCAGCACACTCAGTTATATCTTTGCTAACTCGTCATTAACACACAATACTTGAAAGTCCAGTGGCAGCAGTTACACTGTAGATATGACTTGACACCCAGGGTTATATCTTATTTGGCCGCTCATCATAACATAATGTGTGAAGTTACTTTTCTTTTAAATGTCTGTTTGCAAAATATCCTTCAATCTTACACCCTTTCGTTACTGCTGTCAATATTTTCAAACCTTTGATTGAAACATGGATTCTGCTACAATTTTACTACAATTCCCTAATCAATCACTGTTGCTCAATTGTACAGTGGTGTTGCATCTAATGTGGATTTAACTTACAGTAAGTCAACCACATGGTTTATAGACTGAAACAATGGAAACTTCAAAGAAGAATAACAAATTATAACTCCCTAATACCATTTCACTCAGACTCTAGTGATCATGTGTGATGAGATGTTTACACTCTCTCAGCCTTGGTTGCTGCATGTATCTGAACATGTTAAGATCTCATGTCACTGATTGTAATACAATTCTATTTGAAGCTACTGTTTTTCACACAGAATGCCCCCCACATGCACTTTGGCATTATGTACCTTCCTTATTTAGAATGTAACACCACTGTATTTGGTATAAAAGTATAAAGTTGTTGTCTGCACCAGTCACATGTTAGTTGCTTCTAGGGCTGTCCCCGAAAAATCAACAATTCAATGGATCAACCAACAGACCCCCATATCAACTGCACTGATCATAGTGAAACAGATACAACAATGTAATTGTTGCATGCTGACAGCAGTAAAGCTAATTACAATACTACTAATTTAATTGGGTATTTGAACAAACACTATTTGATGGAGAACAGCAAGATCCCACACAATATGCTAGCTCACAACAAGAATATACTGAGGCAGCAAACATTAGAGGATGCAGTTAAAAAATAAAAACAAGAAAGAAAACAAGAGAGGATTATCATTGAATTTACAACAATGGATGGCCATCCCCTGTGGCCTTTGGCTGTTTAACGTAGCATTTCAAAAAAACTCAGACACTGCCCTTGTACTACTGTACAATCTGGTATTTGAAAACCTTTTTAGAAAGATGGGACCACAATTACTCTCATTACAGACATTTGGGTGTTAAGATGTGTAGCGTGTTGAGTCGAAAATATCGAACTTATAATTTGGTAAAGGCATATAAATATTAATATTCTGATCAAGAGATCAGATTACACTCGTTGGGGCACCACTAGGGTTGCAAAGGGGTGGAAAATTTCCGGTAAATTTCCGGAAAGTTTCCGGTAAATTTCCATGGGAAGTTAAGCTGGGGAATTTTGGAAATATTCCAAATTGGAAACTTTCCATGGGAATTATGGGAATTTATGGGAATTAATGGGAATTAATGGGAATTTATGGGAATTAACTGGGAATTGAGGGTAATTTAATGGAAAGGTATCATATCCAAGCATAAATATTTGTTTTGTTATAAGCAGACATCCATCCAAAATAATACAATTAAAACAGATTTATTTGTAAGTAGAACTTTATCAAGTGTTAAATATGGTAACACTTTATAATAACCATCATTAATAAATGGTAAATTGATAGTTAATTAAACTTTAGTTAATAGTTATTTTACTGTTAACAAACAATGAAATGATCATTAATAATGTTTACTAATTATTAGTAATGCTATAATTTATGTTATTTTATTATTAGTTTGTGTAATATAAAATAATTTGTTTATAAATTATATATTGTATCATAGCTGATAAGAGACGGTAAAAAGGGTAAAAAGCTATGATACAATAATTTATAAACAAATGATTTTATATTACACAAACGAAAGATAAAATAACATAAATTATAGCATTACTAATAATTAGTAAACATTATTAATGATCATTTCATTGTTTGTTAACAGTAAAATAGCTATTAACTAAAGTTTAATTAACTATCAATTTACCATTTATTAATGATGGTTATTATAAAGTGTTACCTTAAATATTTTATTGAACAATCAATTCTTTCATTGAAGAACAAAAACATGAATGTTGAGTTAAATATTACTCATCCCCCCGACCCAACCCATTCAAAAATTAACAAAAATGCACAGGAATGCACAGTGCATGTAGGGGGCGTGGTCTCAACAGCCCTGCAGTAAGCAGTGTGCTATGTGTGCATGTGATTGAGGAATAGCATAGATATTCAACTGTACTTGCATGATATCTGGTTGTTTTAGTCAGGATTATGCTAAAATATATTTTCCCCAACTATATTTAAGTTCCCTATTAAGAGCATACCTTCAATTTAGTAAATTCCTGGTTTATTCCCATTTATTCCCATAAATTCCCGTTAATTCCCATAAATTCCCGTTAATTCCCATGGAAAGTTTCCAACTTTGAAAATTCCCGGAATTTTGCAACCCTAGGCACCACCTTCGTAAATGAAGGACCTTTACTCATACTAATCAGTCATCAATCTAAAGATCACGAGATCTTTCCAGTTCAGGGATTACTTTTCTCTGCAGGTAAGGAAACATATGACAACTTCTCTGCAATAGATGGGAATATTTATTTAACGATCCAAGTATAACCATATTCAATGAAATAAGCAATATAAGTCACTGATATTGATCACCAGAATGAAATACGGAAACTATAGACTAAAATAGACATGGAATGTAATGAAACAGAATAAGGATGAAAGGAAAATGATAATGAAATGTGGGAATAAGAATTGGCAGCCGTAAATGGAGAGATGTATGGATCAATTAAGCAGAGGAACGAGGCGGAAAGCTACGGGACACCTAAACTATAAAGCCTAACTTCCTTGATCTATTTAATTTGAATCTAAGCTTTTGCATCAACTCTCAGCAGTAAAGACGTGGATAGTCAGAGCCTACTTGTTCAGTTGGGAGGTCTTGCCGGTCAGGGTTGTCTGGTCCCGCTGAGCTCGGAGAGACGGACTCGGCGAGGCCGGTTGCCTGGCAACGGCAGACGCTGGATGGAACACCTGGTTTCTGGTACTATCGTCACGTCGGGGCAAGCAGCGCTACCGGCTCGTCAAAGCTGTAGTCGTCAGGCCCGTGGATGTAGAACACTGTGGCGATGTTGCACCAGTGTTGGCTGCTGGATGGAGTTGAAGTTTCTAGCTCTTCTAACTGTTGTAAAGTCTAAATAATCTCGTTCCTAAATAGCTTCAAAAGCAATCTTCGCTTGGCCGGGCGTTGATAACTTCTTGACTATTAGACGCGAGGTTCAAACTTCTTGCAAGCGATTCTTAAGTTCATCTGGAGAAGACGTCTCTAACTCCAGGCTCAAACTCTAAGTTTCACTAAAGGCGAGTTGCAGCTAAAATTGTTGATCTTGGTTTCAGCAGGTTCCTTGGTGAGGGCGGAATCTTGAACGAACGTTGAACACGAACGTTGAAGTCTGAACGTTGAAAACGGAACGTTGAACTGCGAACAAGGCCAGATCAGAGAGTTTTATAGATCTTTGAATTTCCAGGCGTGGTTCGCCATGCAAATCACGCTTCGCGCTCTTTTTTCTGTTACGCCTTGTTTACTAATTAATTTCTTTGTTTGAGACGGTTCCACCCCGAATAGGGAGAGGGGGGAAATGGATGTAAGAGGAATTTTTCCTCTAGTCTATTTTATTTTGAGATCCCTTACAAAGTGATCTTAATTAAGATTTCTTCCTAAAGTAATACGCAGGTATTTTACATCTCCACCAATTACTGTTGTCAATTGATAAAAATAATAAAAACCTGGGAACTTACATTCTAAATTATATGGCTAGCATATCAATATAAGGACCTCAAATAAATCTTCATGGCCTAATCTATAACTAGACAATCTTTACCAAGTTAACTCATATATGTAACTTGTGTTTCTAACTATGTGACTAATGTGAAAAACAATTTAACTATTTAATACCATTAAGCTTGGTCAACATTATACTGACCTGTCCTAGTTATAAATGACCACAAGGTGGCAGTGTGGTACCATGCAAAAAGAAAGGGAGAGTAAAATAATTGTAATCATTTCCTTAACTACAACAGCTAACATTGTGGGTGCATACAATCCACCACGAATTAAACCGCTTTAACATATATAGTTGGCACATTTAGCCTATACTTCAAGATACATGATACACTTATAGAAAACATTTTAAGAAGTATAGGGTTGAGAGTAAGTTCAGAGGAGAGAGCAGAGAGAGGGAAAAGATTTATGACAGTCCTGTTCCAGAGAGGGGTAGTGATGAGACTGATAAGTGTCAACAGCAGTCTGTTGTTCCTTCGTATTGACACATTGGTATGTATACCCGTTCTCACCCAATGGTGACTGTCCCTTTCGATTAATCAGACCGTCTGGTGCTCCAATAAAGAAAGGGAGGATGATCCCCTATATTCATAGGTGTGGAAGGTATGAATGTGTGAATGTATTGTTCATTAGGGCTCCTGAGTCCTTGGGTCATTAACTCTGGAATGTGTGAGAAAGTTGCAAACCTCCTCGCAGTATCCTGTTAATTCCCCAAAAGCTTTTAGGGTGACATCTCCTGCTGGCAGATGCCACTTTTGAAGTTGTGGTTTGTATCAACCAGACACCTTTATGGCCATTTGTTGTGATAGGCCATGTTGTGTTGATTTTGAGAAAGCAACAGAGAGGTTGGGGCTTCCTCCAAAGGTCTCACTGGTATCGCTACAGATGTCATTGTTAAGTTTGACCATGCACTGAATTGATTGCAGCTTTAATTTACAAAGTGCAGCATTGAAAAATAAACACTGACATTTCAAAATGAAAATGCCTAGTTGAAAAAAAAACAACACTTATTATACCACTGGTAGACTGGTTTGTTTGATCAATCTTAGTCAATTAGGAAAAATCTTAGTCGGGGACATCCCTAGTTGCCCATCAAAAAAGAAAGATATTCTATAATTGTGCTCAATACTATAAACATAACGCATTTGCACAAATAATAATGGTGTCATACCATTATTTAATATTTCATTCAGCTACCTGATCAGACAGCTGAAGAGTCACAGATTCAACAGGCAAGCAAAGGTAGTTCAGACAACCTGTAGTTCAGATTTCTGGCACAGGACATGCAAAAGCTGTCATCACACCCAGGATTACATCTGTGCAGGCATCTTTGTCAAAATGATGTCAGATATGATCCCTTCTCAAGAAATCATCAGTGCACATGTGTAGCTCTGACATTTCTGGCCTACCACAATGAAGGAGCACAATTGAGGAAGCCTGACCTTGACAAAGTACCACAAGTGCAAATAAGTGTAGGAGCCCAAAACCCACAAAACAAAGGACAATCCAGAAAGATGAGCAAATTAAATAAACAACGGCGAAGAAAAGAAGCAATGCGCATGGAAAGGAACAGAACATAACAAAAACAAATATGTCAGTTGTTCACAGTTTCGGTCAAAAAAAATCAGTATATACACCAAAACTCGTTATCACTTGGATCCTGATTTCCAAAAACAAAAGAAGGCATATATGAACAGGAGATATAACAGAGATCCTGATTTCAAAAAAAGACGGAAGGCATACATGATTAGGAGATACAATAGAGATCCTGATTTCCAAAAGAGACAGAAGGGATACATGATCAGGAGATACAAAAGAGATCCTGATTTTCAAAAGAGACAGAAGGGATACATGATCAGGAGACACAACAGAGATCTTGATTTCAGGCAAAAGCAGAAAACATACATTACATCAAGGTATGCATGTGACCAGGAGTACAGACTGAAACAAAAACAAACGATTCAGACCAGGTATCAAAATGACCCAACTTTCAGACTGCATCACATACAACGCTGTACCCTAGACAAGAGAAATAAATGTGTCAAAAACGCTGCATTTCACATCCTGCACAAGATGCAGTGTGCATTGAAAATAAAAATAAAATACAAACAATTCTACCTTAACCACCAGAAAATACTGCAACGTAATGATCAAAAGCAGCCCACAGAGAACCGTTTGATGCAAACTGCCTTATCTGTGTTCCATTCACAAACTCAACATGGCCCCACCCATATATGCACTGTCTGTCACAGAACCCTGTTCCCTAATCAAGTTCTACTTTGTAACCGAACAAAGTACATTAAAAATCTTGATGTGGTAGCTGTTTGCTTGACAGGAAAATATGTTCATATTTGTGACAATGAATGCTCAGGTCCAGAAACATGTACAGTTCCCCCAGAGAGAAGAGAAGAATGGATTTGCCATACTTGTGATCATCATCTGAAGACAGGACATATGCCGTCCATAGCAGCAGAAAATAAATTGGAGCTATCACCCATCCCCCCAGAATTGTGTGACTTGAATGTGCTTGAAAGACAGCTTCTAGCAAAAATCCTGCCATTTGCAAAAATTGTTGCACTGCCCAAAGGGCAACAAAGAGCTATACATGGTGCTGTTGTGTGTGTGCCATCTGAGGTGGAGGCAACAGTGAATTGTCTGCCAAGACCTAGCAGTGAATCCCAACTCTTGAAGGTGAAGCTAAAACGACACCTAAATTACAAAGGACATCAATACTTCCAGACAGTGAATATGGCAAATGTGCTAGCAGGCCTATCAAAACTGAAAGAGATGCATCCAGAATATAAAGATGTAACAATAAATGACAATGCCACGTTTGACGATGAAATAATCCTGATGAACAGCCAGAGGAAACAGGAGCCAGAAGCAGTCAATGCAGAGGAAGACAGGGATGAGCTCAGACCTGGTCTTACCCTAGACACATGCATGCAGCCCGCTGACATAGGACAGGAAACTTTATCATACGGTGAGGGAATCTTCAGTATTGCACCCGCCCAAGGAAACAGACCTGTTGGCTTTTTCTCAATCCCCAAACTAGAAGCGATGTCATTCCCCGTTCAGTTCCCCAATGGACAGAATACACTTGATGAAGAAAGAAAAATAAAACTATCCCCAAGCATGTACTTCAATGCAAGGCTGTTCTCTGTGGATTCTCGTTTTGCAAGGGACCAGAGTTACCTCTTCTTTGCCCAGTTTGTAACAGAAATACACATGGCTAGAAATAGCATGTCTATCCAGTTGCGGAAAGGGAAACCCATCACCAGAGACGGACGTCCCATTTCCAACAGCATGCTTCAGGATAAGCATCAGGTTGAGAGACTGATACACAACAGAGATGCGACACGGTTTATGCAACCACTGAGAGGGACTCCAGCTTACTGGCAAAAAACACTCAACGATCTGTTTGCCATGATCAGACAGCTGGGGAAGCCTACCTTCTTCTGTACGTTTAGTACAGCTGAAATGAGATGGCCTGAGATCATAACAGCAATAAAGGCTCAACAAGGTGAACAGGTGGACTTTTCAGAGCTTCACTGGGCTACAAAATGTGAAATCTTGCGAAGCAACCCTGTCACTGTCATGCGCATGTTTGAAAAACGTGTTGATGCACTACTGAGAGATCTGCTCATGTCACCAGCCCAGCCTATTGGTAAAGTAGATGATTACTTCTACCGAGTGGAGTATCAGGCCAGAGGAAGCCCGCATATTTACTGGCTTGGATAAAAGATGCCCCTGTGTTTGAAGAGGACCCTGATCAGAAAGTGTGTGACTTTGTTGACCGTTATATAACGTGTCAAATGCCTGACCCCAACAAAGACCCTGAGCTCCACAAAATTGTCACTGAGGTTCAAGTTCACAGCAGAAATCATTCCAAGTCATGCAAGAAAGGCCGGGTATTGTGTAGATTTGGATTCCCTAAACTACCCATGGCTAAAACCATCATAACCCACCCACAGCCCCCTGATGGCAATGAAAAGAAAAAACAGCAAAAAGCAACGCAGACGCCACAGAGTCACAATCAAATGACAATGATCTTCCAAAGTCAACAGCGGAAGCCAAGATGAAGCTCAAACCAGTGTGGGATTTGCTCAATGACCCAAGTGCCTCTTTGGATAACGTGTCAGACATACTGTTGAAATGCAATTTGAGTTACGAAGACTACATGAGATGTGCTGCACAAGTATGTAATTCAAGTGTCATTATCATGAAGCGCGATCCAAAGGACTGTTGGGTGAATGGATACAATCCAGATTTGCTAAGAGCATGGAATGCAAACATGGACATTCAATACATTCTGGACCACCAGAGTTGTGTCATGTACATGTTGTCTTACATATCCAAGCCGGAGCATGAGATGAGTGAGTACCTCAAAACAATACTGAAGGATATGCGTGCAACAGATGTAAATGAAAGAGAGGAAATGAAGCAAATAATGCAGGCTAACTCTAAGCACAGACAGGTCAGTGCTCAAGAGTCTGTGGCGAGAACATGCAGCTTACCAATGAAGATGTGTTCATGCACTGTTGTATTCATACAAACAGATGACAATGCACTAAAATGAGTCTCCCCCTAAGTGCCTTACAGAACAAAATGCCAGATTCTGAAGACAAATACAGAGCAAGACCTGAAACGCCAGAGTTTGAAAACATGTGTCTGGCAGAATTTGCGTCAAAATACAGGATTGTCTATGGCCAGCAAAGACAAGGGAAGAATGTTGTGCGGCTACTAAATGACATGGGACACGTTCAGAAAAGAACTCGAGGAAAGCCGGCGATCATCAGATATACCCGCTTCTCACAGCAAAAGCATCCCGAAAAGTTTTACGGAAGATTGCTGAAACTGTGTCTCCCAAACCGCTCAGACTTGCAGCTAAAAAACCAGAGATACCCAACATATAAGGAATTTTACCAAAATGCCTTTGTTGAACTGCCAGGAACAAATTGCATCCAGTCAGTACATATGATAGTCAAAAGAAACAGGAAAGACTACGAACAACACAGCTCAGAAGTTGACAGAGCAATTGATGAATTTCAACAGAATGGGCCATTTGAGAACGCATGGACAGCTTTTGCACCTGAAGTTGAACTAGTTCGTTTGGAGTGCATCGAAGAGCAAGAACAGATACATCCCCAACAAGACGATGAACAAGATGACGTTCCGGACTACAGCGCTCTTCCCCGAGAGAAAGGTGGAGTCATACCAGCAATAGAGGTACCCCAGATGACCCTTGCTGCTATGCAGAAGTTGTATCAAAGCCTAAATCAAGTACAAGCGTCCGTATTCTACACTGTCCGTGACTGGTGCTACGCTTGTAGCACCAATCACGGACAGTGTAGAATACGGACGCGCTTGCGTGTGGGGCCAGAATCCCGAACAGTTCTTTTATTTTGTTTCTGGAGGTGCTGGCTGTGGCAAATCCCATCTCATCAAATGCATACATATGGAGGCAACCAAGATACTGCAACAACTCCCCAGATTACACCAGGAAGCAGACATGTCTACGCCCACAGTGCTACTGACTGCCTTTACTGGCACTGCAGCCTTCAACATCTCAGGAAAAACTTTGCATTCCGTTTTAAAACTGCCAAGAACTTTGAAGCCACCTTACCAAGGACTTGGAAATGCACTGGACGAAGTGAGAGCGACATTATCAAATGCGGAGATCCTGATCATCGACGAAGTGTCCATGGTTTCGAAGAACCTGTTTGCTTATGTCAACTGGAGATTTCAGCAGATCAAAGGCAGCAAGAAACCTTTCGGAGGGATGTCGGTTCTAGCTGTAGGAGACTTTTACCAGCTGCCGCCCCTCGGTAAAGCCAAGCCACTTTGCGTGTATGAGGAGGACGTACTTGACCTGTGGCAAGACCACTTCCAGATGATCACCCTTACAGAGATCATGCGCCAGAAAGATGATCTTGCTTTTGCAGAGCTCTTGAACAGAATACGAGTGAAGCAAAAGAAAGAGCCTTTGAGTGAGAGTGACAAAGCTTTGCTTGCGCAGGCTGTGACTGACCCCAAAGACTGCCCACCTGACGTACTGCACGTATTTGCAACAAACAAGGAAGTAGACCAACACAATGCAAATACAGTATTTGCCCTCCATACCAACATCATGAACATTGATGCAGACGACTACAAAAAAGACCCAACAACAGGACAGATGAGGAGACAGACTACACCCATCAAGGGTCAAAAAGGAGATTTACCCGACACCATACAAGCCGCAGAGGGAGTTCGTGTGATGCTGATTTGCAATATAGATGTAGAAGATGGCCTAGTGAACGGTGCGTTTGGAAAGATAGCCAAGATTGTGACTGAGACACAAAGTGGAACAAACGCAGTAAAGATGCTTGGACTGCAGCTGGACAATTCAAGTGCAGGTCAGAAACACCGCAACAAGACACAAGATGTGGTGACTTTAATGAGGACCTCTCATCCAGTGGAAATAAACCCATATTCCAGCTGTTTCACTCAAGAGGATATGCACAACTCATCAGAGCTGCAACGACTGAAAAACACACACTCCTGGATCACATGTACATCTCTCAACCACAACTCTGCCTCCAGTCAGGTGTACTGGAAACGTATTACAGCTATCACAATCCCGTTTACTGTGTATTAACCATGTGATGGCCCAGGATGAGGAACAATGCGCCGTTCTCAGCTCTTGGTACAATGATTTGCTTCTAGGTGTTCGGTTTCTGACCTGCTGAGCGGGCTGTCACAAGCCAGCAGTGTCAGCCGTCCCTTTAGCTTATTGTTGTTTAAATCAGGAGTGAGATTACATAATTATTCACTCATGTTGGAAATGTTCAGGGTACAGAGGGCTCATACCACTACAATGAACTGCTTAGGCTCCAGTGGACTTACACTGTCATTAACTCTTGAAATGTCTGTATCACACCAATGTTTCCACATTGTTATTGTTCATTAATGTTTATGTTTTTTTTGGGGGTTCTGTGAAACCTTTGTGCTATCTTATGATCAATAAAAGAGTAGGCTAATGTATCATATGATAGTACACACATGTCACTCAGTGGAGAGTGATGCACTGTTCTCAGCTCTTGGTACAATGATTTGCTTCTAGGTGTTCGGTTTCTGACCTGCTGAGCGGGCTGTCACAAGTCAGCAGTGTCAGCCGTCCCTTTAGCTTATTGTTGTTTAAATCAGGAGTGAGATTACAAATTATTCACTCATGTTGGAAATGTTCAGGGTACAGAGGGCTCATACTGGCACAGTGTTCTATATTGGCTGGACAGACTTCCTTTGTCATTCATTATAGTACTGCTCTTTTCAAGATTAACATGTTATGCTTATCAAGCAGTATCATGGCAGTGTGTGGGGGGCACACTGCCTTGATGAGATCAAGCAACATAAAATAAACAAAGTAAGCAGCAGCTCCAGTGATGAAACGGGACACCAAAACAAAAGAAGACATTGAGGTAAAAATCATGAATAGGACTGCTAAGTGCATAAATGTTCACATGTAATTGCATGATTAAATCATCAATAGTATGGATTATAGTGTACATGAAGATTCATGTGTGGAACAGAGTTTTTGCAATATATTTTGTATGTTGAATAATTTATGTATATTATAATGTATACGGTTTCCTGTTTTTGTTGCCATTACTAACAGATGTGTCCTTTTAGTATAGCCACAGAAAATGTGGTCACCACACCATGCTTACCAAGAAGCATCATGGCGGCGTGCAGATGGGAAAAAAACAGATCTCAAGCTAAGTGTTCATTTTTTCTCTTCATCTTATTATTGCATCTTATAAATGTTATAAAATAACATTTCACTACTCTGAGAATTTGTCAGAAAATTTGGCATCACCACTTTTCAAAACATTTCATGAATGTAAATATAACTGAAGAATTAGCACTAATACAGCTGTTTATGTCCTGATTGTTTTTCAGACACGGCACAGCTGTTAAACAAAGATGAAGACCACAGTGAACACCACAATGTCGATGACAGCAGGTCCAGTGAGGAAGCAGCACACCAAAACAAGTAGATATTGAGGTAAAGGTTATGAATAATGACTGGTAAAGACTACTTTTGCATCCAGTGTGTCTTAGCCAGTGTCATATTTGGTCATGTGCTGTGTGTAAGGGCATATTTGCAGTATATGTCAAATATTATGCATTCTAGTACACATGCTAATGAATGTGGGTGAATAAAGGAAAATGTGCAGTGCATTTTACATGTTTGAAAGTTGAGAGTGTACAACGTACTTAATACAATTCCCTGTTTTTGTTCTCATTACTGATATGCATGTCCTCCTGTATAGCTGCAGAAAGACTTTGGCCACCACACCATGCTTACCAAGAAGCATCATGGCAGTGTACAGATGGAAAAACATCATCTAATGATAAGTGTTGCATTTTTTCACTTCATTATATTTTGGTGTAAGCTAATGTTTTCACTATTTTGACAATTACCCATATAATACATTGTCACCACATACCGAGGGAAACATTTCACTAATGTTGATATAAAAGAAGGACTAGGACTAATTCAGCTGCTGATGTTCTCTGACTATTTTCAGATGCAGGACAGCTGATACAGATGGGGAAGCAGTGAGGAAGCAGAGGAAGCAGTGCACCAAAACATGAAGGATATGAATTTCACTGGTAAATTCTAGTGTTGCAGTATATTTTGTCATATGGGGTTTCTGTATCTAGTTAAGTGCAAACAAGTTTACATTGATGTGCATGCTTACATCTTCTTTATTATGAACTATACTCTGCATGATGGGGACTATGTCGGTAAATAAGTGAGTCTGCAGTGTATTTTGTGTTAAAATATGTTATCACCACATGCTTATAGAAACATTTCACTAATAAAGATGCAAAAGGATTAGGGCTATTGTAGCTGCTGATGTACTCTGATTTTTTTCAGACAGCTGTTAAAGCAAGGTGAACACCACATTGAACACCGCGACGAAAATGGCAGCAGCTCCAGTGAGGAAACAACACACCAAAGTAAGCAGACATTGAGATAAAGGTTAGGAAAATAGGACAGCTAAACTCATTACTAATGTACATTTCCTTCTGTATAGCCATGGATTTGTGCAGATGGGAAAACAACATTTAATGCTAAATGTTGCAGTTTTTCTCTTTAGTATGTTGTAAAATAATGTTTTCACTATTTTGACAATTTCCCATAAAATATGTTATCATAGGGATATAGGAAGATAGGAAAACATTTTAGTAATGTTGATATAAAAGGGCTAGGACTAATGGAGCTACTGATGTTCTCTGATTATTTTCAGACACAGGACAGCTGATGCAGATAGCCTACAGCAGTGAAGATAGAGGACAGCAGCAGCTCCAGTGAGGAAGCAGAGGAAGCAGTGCACCAAAACATGAACACATTGAGGTAAAGGTTAAGAATTTCACTGGTAAACCCTAGTGTTGCAGTATATTTTGTCATATGGGGTTTCTGTATCTATTGAAGTGCACACAGGTTTACATTGATGTGAATCCTTATATCTTCTTTATTATGGATTGTACTGTGCAAGATGTGTGGGCAAGTGAAAGTGAGGTGTCTGCAGTGTATTTCATGTGTTTCAGAATTTGTTTACAAGGTAGTGTATACGGTTTTCTGTATTTATTGTAATTACTAACATGTATTTCCTTTTATTTAGTGTTTAGTGTCATGACCCTGGGCCATAATGTTCTGTTCTGTGTGTTTTCTCAGTGTGTTGAGTTGCAGGTGGTGGCCTTTGATTGGACGGAGACTGATGGTGCCTGCTCTAAAATGGCACCCGCTGATGCCGGCTTCACTCTCTCTCTTTTCCTGACTCCGACCGGACCGTGCTGTGCTGCCTAGCGATCGCCGATGTTAGGGTTGTTAATGTGCCGATCTCTGTTGCACATATTGTAAATATCTTCTAAAAGAGCAGTCCTGGTAGTTGTAGGGGTGAGAAGCCTTTTCTTTTGACATCTTTTCTCCTGTTTATGTTAGGGAGGTAGGTAAGAGACCTGTATTTTCTTTTGTTTTCTTTTGGTGAAGTTAGGTAAGATAGTTGTTAATACTATAGATTGTTTTGTTTATTGTTTTGGGCCGTGCTCTCCCCGACGCCTATTCTACCTTGTTCTGATGAATAAATCAATTATGTTTGGACTGCATCTGCCTGGTCATCTGGTCATCCTTGGGAGTGGGAAAATGGGGGAGTCACTTTTGTGTTGTGCTCAGGTTTCCCCTAGGCCGGGCGTAACATTTAGTTTCTCTTCATGTCTTTAAAAGTAATCAATACATTGATTACATACATTGAAAGGCTATACTAAACATGTTAAACTTATGTGTATAAAGTCTTAATCTGATTAAACAGCTAATGAACTCACTATTCACTTTGCCAATTGACTGGATGGACATGATAATCATACATTTTACTTGTACCACACTTTCAATTTACAAGGAATCTAAGTTCTACAGAGTTTAAAATGATAATCACTAAACAAAATTTAACAAGAAAAGGCCTTCATGTTCCTTGAACAAGATGTCAGATCTGAGAATGCAGACAGAGGTTTGAGAGTAATCAGTTCTTTGAGATGGGGAGGAACATGTCCATGAGTGCATGCATGTAGGTAAGTAACATGACTTTTTGTTCAACCCTGTAAAAGACAGGTATGCAGTGCAGTGAAAACATAATAGCTGTTATGTGTTGGGATGCAGGGTGCAACCAATACCCATGTCTGACATGAACCCAAACATTGCCCCGTTTAGCCATCGTCTGGTTCTTTCCAGGCCATATCTGCCAGCATGGCAATGGCAATACTTCTATTGCTACTGCTACCACTACTACAAGTACTGCTGCTACTACTACTACAACCACCTACAACAGCCTAGCAACCACCTACCAACACCCTAGCAACCACTACTAACAGCCAAGCAACCAATAGGGGGCGCTATAGCGACCTATTAAGTTTTGAATGATTGTAACTCAGTGACCGTAAATGCTGGAAACACAATTCTTTTTTCCCTTGGATTGTCTTTGTTCCCTAGTAACCTACCAACCACTAGTGACACCCTAGCAACCACCTAGAAACACCCTAGCAACCACCTAGCAACACCCTAGCGATCACCTAGAATAACCGTAGAGCCTTTTCTAGTTATTAGTGTGCTTGCTTCAGCAAGCAAACTATTGTTATTCTGCTTACTTATTATTAGTGTGCCTGCTTTGCAAGGCAAAGGAGCACACTCTTAATATTGCTCATACTTATTATTAGTGTGCCTGCTTTGCAAGGCAAAGGAGCACACTCTTAATATTGCTCATACTTATTATTAGTGTGCCTGCTTTGCAAGGCAAAGGACCACACTCTTAATATTGCTCATACTTATTATTATTAGTGTGCCTGCTTTGCAAGGCAAAGAAGCACACTCTTAATATTGCTCATACGTATTATTATTAGTGTGCCTGCTTTGCAAGGCAAAGGAGCACACTCTTAATATTGCTAATACTTATTATTATTTTTAGTTAGTGTGCCTGCTTTGCAAGGCAAAGGAGCACACTCTTAATATTGCTCATAATTAGTGTGCCTGCTTTGCAATGCAAAGGAGCACACTTATATTATTGCTCATACTTATTATTTTTCTTTTTATTATTCTTCCTTGCAAAACTTCGGTATGTAACTAGTCTCGCAGCGTAGTCGCGACACCCCTCAAAATACATCAAAACGTGCGCCTTGAACGGGAATCAAGTGCTATGACTTTTCTTAGAGATTGTACGTAAAGTTTTCGCACGAAGTGCGAAAACGTGCGATTTTCGGCCCATTGAAATGAATGGAGAATCGGGAAAAAAATCGCACAAATTCATCAAATCGGCCCCTCTTTGGAGCCACGCCACTCGGTCATACTTTGTCGCAGAAACATGATTAAAAGTTTACACGGGTCACAAGACTTTGAACTCTGTTGGTCTAAAGACACTTTTCAATAGCTACTACGGTTTTTACGCAATCGCAGATTACGTTTTATACGACTTTTGGACAGTTTCAGATTTTATAATGGGTGTGTATTGCGCGGAATGTTCAGACCTAGAGCACGTGATGTCGTCACACACTCTAGCTCCATGCCTTCAAGTTTTATCAGAAATCTTCCAAACATTATCATCTTAGTCCCACAGCTTCCACTCTACAAGCAAGATTTATACACCAAATTGTAGGCATTTTTTTCCTCTCTCACCCAATGTTACTTCCATTGAAATAGGACCCACGGTTTTTGAATAAATCGCCCGAAAGGGCAGGGAGTGCCGTCCGACACTCCCATCCGCTTCAATGTAATTTGACCGCTCAAACCCAGAGTGAGAAGAAGAAAAGGAGGTGATTTATATTTTATCACAGCTCCTTTAGTTTAAATCATACAGACACATGTCATACATCAGTGTCGCCGGTGAAGTCTTGGGACGCTCAAAGTGAAAAAACATTTTTGATGCGAGCTTTACTTTTCGAGATACAGGGATTTGTTCGGGGACAGTCTTGGCTTATTGTGAGAGCTAATGAAACATTAGTTCAAAGTTTCCCGCCACAGGGGTGTCTCTGGGCAGAAATTCTCACACCTGCCTGTGATTGGCTAGGTCAAGTTTGATCAGAAATCTTCCAAACATTATCATCTTAGTCCCACAGCTTCCACTCTACAAGCAAGATTTATACACCCAATTGTAGGCATTTTTGTCCTCTCTCACCCAATGTTACTTCCATTGAAATAGGACCCACGATTTTTGAATAAATCGCCCGAAAGGGCAGGGAGTGCCGTCCAGCACTCCCATCCGCTTCCATGTAATTTGACCGCTCAAACCCAGAGTGAGAAGAAGAAAAGGAGGCTATTTATATTTTATCACAGCTACTTTTTTTTAAATCATACAGACACATGTCATACATCAGTGTCGCCGGTGAAGTCTTGGGACGCTCAAAGTGAAAAAACATTTTTGATGCAAGCTTTACTTTTCGAGAAACAGGGATTTGTTCGGGGACAGTCTTGGCTTATTGTGAGTGCTAATGAAACATTAGTTCAAAGTTTCCCGCCACAGGGGGGCCTGTATCCATAGCAACTAGTGACTCGGTCTCTGGGCAGAAATTCTCACACCTGCCCGTGATTGGCTAGGTCGACAGTTAATACTGTTTAATACTGTTTAATACTGTTTAATGCTGTCATACAGTTTGTGTTTGTGTGTGTGCGAGGGATGGAGATGCGCACCAAGCAGCAGGCACACTCAAAATTTCCTGAAATTTTCTAGTTATTATTATTAGTGTGCCTGCTTTGCAAGGCAAAGGAGCACACTCTTAATATTGCTCATACTTATTAGTGTGCCTGCTTTGCAAGGCAAAGGAGCACACTCTTAATATTGCTCATACTTATTATTAGTGTGCCTGCTTTGCAAGGCAAAGGAGCACACTCTTAATATTGCTCATACTTATTAGTGTGCCTGCTTTGCAAGGCAAAGGAGCACATTCTTATTATTGCTCATACTTATTATTAGTGTGCCTGCTTTGCAAGGCAAAGGAGCACACTCTTAATATTGCTCATACTTATTATTATTTTTCTTTTTCTTTTTATTCTTCCTTGCAAAACTTCGGCGCGTAACTAGTCTCGCAGCGTAGCCGCGACACCCCTCAAAATACATCAAAACGTGCGCCTTGAACGGGAATCAAGTGCTATGACTTTTCTTAGAGATTGTACGTAAAGTTTTCGCACGAAGTGCGAAAACGTGCGATTTTCGGCCCATTGAAATGAATGGAGAATCGGGAAAAAAATCGCACAAATTCATCAAATCGGCCCCTCTTTGGAGCCACGCCACTTGGTCATACTTTGTCGCAGAAACATGATTAAAAGTTTACACGGGTCACAAGACTTTGAGCTCTGTTGGTCTAAAGACACTTTTCAATAGCTACTACGGTTTTTACGCAATCACAGATTACGTTTTATACGACTTTTGGACAGTTTCAGATTTTATAATGGGTGTGTATTGCGCGGAATGTTCAGACCTAGAGCACGTGATGTCGTCACACACTCTAGCTCCACGCCTTCAAGTTTGATCAGAAATCTTCCAAACATTATCATCTTAGTCCCACAGCTTCCACTCTACAAGCAAGATTTATACACTAAATTGTAGGCATTTTTGTCCTCTCTCACCCAATGTTACTTCCATTGAAATAGGACCCACGGTTTTTGAATAAATCGCCCGAAAGGGCAGGGAGTGCCGTCCGACACTCCCATCCGCTTCCATGCAATTTGACCGCTCAAACCCAGAGTGAGAAGAAGAAAAGAAGGTGATTTATATTTTATCACAGCTCCTTTTTTAAAAATCATACAGACACATGTCATACATCAGTGTCGCCAGTGAAGTCTTGGGACGCTCAAAGTGAAAAAACATTTTTGATGCGAGCTTTACTTTTCGAGATACCGGGATTTGTTCGGGGACAGTCTTGGCTTACTGTGAGTGCTAATGAAACATTAGTTCAAAGTTTCCCGCCACAGGGGGGCCTGTATCCATAGCAACTAGTGACTCGGTCTCTGGGCAGAAATTCTCACACCTGCCCGTGATTGGCTAGGTCGACAGTTAATACTGTTTAATACTGTTTAATACTGTCATACTGTTTGTGTTTGTGTGTGTGCGAGGGATGGAGATGCGCACCAAGCAGCAGGCACACTCAAAATTTCCTGAAATTTTCTAGTATTATTATTATTCTTCCTTGCAAAACTTTGGCACGTAACTAGTCTCGGGGCGTAGTTGCGACACCCCTCAAAATACATCAAAACGTGCGCCTTGAACGGGAATCAAGTGCTATGACTTTTCTTAGAGATTGTAAAACTTGAAGGCGTGGAGCTTCAAGCTTGAAGTGGCTGGATACAGGGATTTGTTCGGGGACAGTCTTGGCTTATTGTGAGAGCTAATGAAACATTAGTTCAAAGTTTCCCGCCACAGGGGTGTCTCTGGGCAGAAATTCTCACACCTGCCTGTGATTGGCTAGGTCAAGTTCTATCAGAAATCTTCCAAACATCTTCCAAACATTATCATCTTAGTCCCACAGCTTCCACTCTACAAGCAAGATTTATACACCAAATTGTAGGCATTTTTGTCCTCTCTCACCCAATGTTACTTCCATTGAAATAGGACCCACGGTTTTTGAATAAATCGCCCAAAAGGGCAGGGAGTGCCGTCCGACACTCCCATCCGCTTCAATGTAATTTGACCGCTCAAACCCAGAGTGAGAAGAAGAAAAGAAGGTGCTATATATTTTATCACAGCTTCTTTTTTTAAAATCATACAGACACATGTCATACATCAGTGTCGCCAGTGAAGTCTTGGGACGCTCAAAGTGAAAAAACATTTTTGATGCAAGCTTTACTTTTCAAGATACAGGGATTTGTTCGGGGACAGTCTTGGCTTATTGTGAGAGCTAATGAAACACTAGTTCAAAGTTTCCCGCCACAGGGGTGTCTCTGGGCAGAAATTCTCACACCTGCCTGTGATTGGCTAGGTCGACAGTTAACTTCTCAGTCTATACCACAAGGCTATATAAGGCGCTCTCCCAACTCCCTCCCTCCCCTGTGTTTGCTTGCAAATACTACTGGTGACAGACATTGAGAGAAAGAGAGTGAATTTCACAGCAATTTTCAAAGGATTGTGGCATTGTGTGGATTACTTGCTTCGCGGACTGACGTGGACCTGTCTTCAACGGTAAGATATTTTTAATTTCGCACATTAATGGTAGCTGTGCTTAGCTTTGCATGCTAACGAAAGTAACGGCCTACATGATAGAAGGTACAGTTGAGGCCAAAATTATTAGCCCCCCTTGTGAAATCAGACAAAACCCTTGATTTCTCCATGGAAATGACCATTAATAACAAGTGTTTATAGTTCATTTGTTTCCAAAATAACAAAGACAAAATGTCCACCAAGTTAGATTAGGATATTTTATTGATGCACTGAGTTGAAACAAGAAAAGGCAAAAATGACACGGCCAAAATTATTAGCCCCCTGGCCATTAATAGTCTATAGTGTACCCTTTCTGAGCCACAACTGACAACAACCTCTTAGAGTAGTTCTTTACAAGGTTGGCACATGTCTCTTGAGGGATTTTGGCCCATTCTTCCATTGCAAATTGTTCCAGCTGGTCCAAATTGCGTGGTTTCCGAGCATGGACATTCACTTTGAGCACCCGCCACAGATTCTCAATAGGATTGAGATCTGGGCTCTGTGCGGGCCACTCCAGGACCTTGGTTTTGGTGTCCTTTAAGAACTGTTGGACCAATTTTGACGTATGCTTTGGGTCATTGTCTTGTTGGAAGACCCAGCGACGACCTAAGCCTAGACTAAGAGCAGATTTCTTCAAATTATCCCTCAAAATGTCAACATAATTTTCTTTTTTCATGATGCCATGCACCCGAACAAGGCTCCCTGTGCCTGAGGCTGCAAAACAGCCCCACAGCATGATGCTCCCACCACCATGTTTAACTGTGGGAACTGTGTTCTTAGGGTTGAAGGCCTCTCCCTTTCTTCGCCAAACATAAGCAACATCCATGTGCCCAAACAGTTCCAGTTTAGTCTCATCAGACCAAAGGACAGACTTCCAGAACTCATCTTTACCTTTCAAATGTTCACGGGCAAACCTCAGTCTGGCTCTGATGTGCCGCTCTTTGAGTAAAGGGGTTCTTCTGGGACGATGGCCCTGAAGCCCACCACGATGAAGAGCCCTCACAACTGTGTTCCTTGAAACATCAACTCCAGAAGAGGCCAGGTCAGCAACAATCATCTTGGCAGATGTCCGGGGCTTCTTGCTGACATCTCTGACTATTTTCCTTTCCAGAGTTCTTGAAAACTTGCGCTTTCGACCACGCCCAGGTTTGTTTCTTACAGAATTTGTTTCCTTGTACTTAGCAATGATGCAACGTACAGCTGTTCTAGACACTGTAAAACGCTTGGAAATGGCAGTATAGCCTTCCCCCTTATTAAGAGCCTCCACTATCTTCTTTCTGAGCTCAAGACTTATTTCCTTTGTCTTTGGCATGGTGAGTAAGAGTAGTCCCTCTCAATAATGTGTTCAAGTGCCCTGTTCCTTGGAGTCCCTTAAGTAAAGCTGTTTTTTTCAATGCTGATTGAATGCTCAGGGGTTGTTAGGAAGCCAATTGACTGCACCTGTGTGGTTTGAAAGCTGATTGGGTGATTAGGTGTGTTTTGAAAGCAAAAATTCACATGGGGGCTAATATTTTTGACCACCCCTTTTTTCACTATATTTGATATAAAGCCAGCCTAAAAAATGTATTTTACATTCCAAAATGTACCAAAAGCTACTAAATAGCACTGGTGAATGTTTGATTATATCAGGTTTTATCAATGATGCAAACATTGGGCAGAATTTTAGGAAAATATTCCATAATTCCTGGGGGGCTAATAATTTTGGCCTCAACTGTATATTAGCAGTGGCTGCCTTATAGCTGGATAAGATAAATTGTATGTGTTAATATGTGTATTCTGACATGTGTAGCATCATTATGTTACATTTAAACTAAAAAAAACAGACGGTTTGCTAACATCAGCTAAGCTACATGCTAGTTGCCTGCTGCGTAAATGATTGATGATCTGAATGATGATCCTCTCCTCTCCTGTCCTCTCTCCTCTCCTGTCCTCCTCCTCCTCCTCCTCACCCACCCAACACCAAATTCCATTTAAAAAATGGCAATTTAACACAATGGTGTTGCGATGGATCGCTTGTTAACTGGTCATTTAAGTTACATTTTTTACTGAAATAAGTCCACATTTACCTACAAAATAGGTGCCGAATTAAACAGTAGCTCCTAAACTTTATTTTAAAAATGTAATCCATGTTGCTTGTCCTTTTAATCATTCAAAGTTGGCTGAGTAGTTAATAAGACATTTTCCTGTGGTGTGACAAACTCAGAATGAAGAAGAAGAGAAGGTGATTTATATTTTATCACAGCTCCTTTAGTTTAAATCATAAGGACACATAACATACATCTGTGTCGCCATTGAAGTCTTGGGACGCTCAAAGTGAAAAAACATTTTTGATGCGAGCTTTACTTTTCGAGATACAGGGATTTGTTCGGCGACCAGTTTTGGCTTATTGTGAGTGCTAATGAAACATTAGTTCAAAGTTTCCCGCCACAGGGGGGCCTGTATCCATAGCAACTAGTGACTCAGTCTCTGGGCAGAAATTCTCACACCTGCCCTTGATTGGCTAGGTCGACAGTTAACTTCTCAGTGTGTAAAAGCTAATACATATCTACATGTGTATGTAAAAACTAATACATACACACAGACACAAACACACGTGTTTCACCCTCCTCCTCTATAATCATGGCTGGTAAAGTTGTGTTTTTTAGACATGATTGCCCGCCGTGGCTGTGTGAATGTTCATTCATGCTGGTTCAGTCTGTAATGCACTGTGTATTGATAATTTACAGCTTACTGTTATCAAAGTGCAGTCTGTAATGCACTGTGTATTGATAATTTACAGCTTACTGTTATCACAGGTGTGTGAATATGGTATTTAGTTGGCTGGTAAAGTTGTGCTTTTTAGACATGATTGCCCGCTGTGGGTGTGTGAATGTTCATTCATGCTGCTTCAGTCTGTAATGCACTATGTATTGATAATTTACAGCTTACTATTATCACAGGTGTGTGAATATCCCTTCTCCTCTTCTCCTTCTCTCCTCCTCCTTCTCCTCTTCCACTTCCTGTTCCTGCACCTCCTTCTCTTCCTTATTGCCCTCCTCTCCTGTCCTCTCTCCCCTCCTCCCCCTCCTTCTCCTCCTCCTCCTCCTCTTCTTCCTCTTCTCTCCTCTAGAACTGATACACTACTGTCTTAGAGATGCCTTCATTGTCCCAGACTTTGTTTCTCTTACCTCTGCTGGGGGCAGCCACACAAAAAGTGACCCCATAGTTTTGCTCTGTATTTTTCCCTCTGTCAAGTATTTTCATATTTAAGGGTGTAAATATGTACTCAAGATCTTATCTGTAATTTCATATAACACACACAATCATTTAAACATTTTTTTTTCTCTTTTGCAGCTACCCACTCAGAGGCTTCAAAGAGCAAAACCCTACACACATCATCTGCATTTCATTTTGCCTTGATCTTAAATCGAGAATTACATACACAAACACAGCACAAACAAAACATAAAATACCCGTGTTTGGAAGTTTTTTTGGAGTGTTTACAGGTTGACGAAGCCAAGGACAAGATGCCACGGAAGGGAAAGCGTTCCCAGGCGCAGAAGCAGCGATGGACCAAGCTGGACCTGGCAGATCCATCCACTGTCACCGAGCAGGTACCTACACAACAGATAGCTTTTGGGCTGCATGTTACAATAGACTGCAAAGCATTAAAGTAGATGTGGAAAAAATGAGTGGTTCTACTAAGTGTCAAGTGACTGGATTGTGTCACTTAATGCCTGGGTTTTATTGGTTTTGTGTTTTTAGATGGCCCAGCCAGAGACACCGCCACCAGCCCAATCATTCTGGACCCAGAAGGATGCAAGGACCCCCTCGCAGTCTCCAGCTCAGAAGGTATAGTTCTCACTTCTTGCTTCTTATCAATTATAATTATTAAATAAATGCACTGTGTAATTCAATGTCTTCACTTTTCCTAACTTGATGTTATGTGTAATCAGATGGCCAAACTCCAGATCCCTCTGCCGGCCACACCTTCCTGCTCCCATTCCAAGGCTGAACGGGTATTTTTATTTCTTCCACAGTTGACACACACAGGGCATTTGCAGTACAGTGTGGCACAACTACACAATGCTTCAATCTACTACGAGAAGCACAGAGCAGAGACGCCCACATTAAATCTCTCATGGAACAAACAGTATTATTCAAACTTTGATAGCTTATAGTATTTTTATCTAGCAAAGTACAATTCATAGCCAAAATATTAACTGTGATAAACAAAAACTTTAAAGGGACAAATATGCCCAACGATTTCATGTGACAGTTATTGTGGTGATGTAATACTTTTTTGGTGTGTTACAATTTTTAGATGCCACACACCAAGTCCTACCATCAGGGACATCGTCAGCCTTCCACTGACTTTCGCGCACGTATGTAGCCCACTGTTTTTTCATTACATTTTTTCATTACATGTGTAAGTTGTATATTCTTGTTGCTTAATTGTTAACAGGTCTTCCCTGAGCTTTTTGCAGTTTTTATAATACAAAGATGTTTAATTGTTGTATTTACATAATTCATTATTTTTAAGGTTTCAAAGTTTTAGTGTCTTTGTTTGCTTCTAAATAGGCCATGGTACAGGTTCTCGCCACCGAGTGAATGAATGGAAACGTTCCACCTTTACCAGACGAACCCGCAAATTGGTCATCCCAGCTGAGTCACCAGACAAGAAGGTATAATTCTTTTACAATTTATAAACGAAAATCTGATCTGAGGAGTAATGGGGGGGGGGGATTTTCACACATTAACAAAAAAATGTCTTTGTTTATGCAGTTTGTCTTGCTTGTCGGTGACTCGCATCTACGAGCCATCACAGATGGATTTGTGGGGATGCCAGAGGGACGACTCTCCTTTGGCGTCCTGTCCATCCCTGGGGCATCGGCAGCTGAGTTGCGGACTGAGGTGCTGAATGCTGCTCTGCCTCGGACACCCGATGCAGTCTGTCTTTTGGCACCCAGCAACAACTTGACTGCTAGCCGGACCATCAGCGAGGCAGGGACAGACTTTGGCAAGCTCCTGAAGACTGTCTGTGCTACCTGGCCCAACGTAAGCTTATTTTTCTTTGTTTTGTTATTGTCATGATTATATGTTTGATAATATAATTGGTTTTATGAGCGATTGTGTGTATTTTAATGTCTATGACATTTTGAGAGAAAATGTAATTTTTGATAAACAACTTTTTGTCTATAGGTCTGTGTTCTGGACTTTCCTCCCCGTCTGAACATAGAGGTGGCCATGCAGGATCTTCTGCGTCAGGAGTACCATCGTGTGGCAGCAGCAATGCGTAAGTAAATAAACCAAACAAAAGATGATAAAGTACAGTAACATGTAGAACAGGTTATGCCTGTTTAGGCAAACTAATGTAATATGCATTATAATTTTCTTAATATTAAAGTGGCAAATAAGTCATGATGTTTTTTTGTTTTTTTTTATTTCAGATGTCGGGTACATGTCTGTCACTGAACACTTCCCACTGTCACGACTTGACCTGTGGTGTACAGACGGTGTAAGTATAATATGTTACTCTCAAATGGCACATGAAAAAAGTGTGATGTGCATTTTTTTGTAGATGATATAAAAAGTTAATTTCATGGGGGATACAGATTTACTGTCAAATTTCTGTTTTGTAAATTATTTTTGATTATGTCTGACAGGTACACCTGAGTGATGATGCTGGGATGGAGATCCTTGCGCAGTTGCTGTGGTTTGCCGCTTACCCGCAACTGGAGGCAACGGTGCAGAGGGCACAGACTTCTCCCAAGACATCGCCACCTGTCAGGAGAGTCTCTCCAAAAGTGGTTGTGAAGGGTGAGGTCACCGTGCCACGTCCATCCAACCCTTTTGTCTGGACAGTTGTTGGACAGACCAAGAAGGTAATAGATTGCACACTGTAACTGTGTAGTTGAAACTTTGTGAAAAGGGATATTCTGTTAACATTTTACATTAGATTTTGTCAAAGAGTATATAAAGTTTATATAAACGATGGCATTTCTCATTACAGACGAACCAGCCTGCGGGACCTGAGCAGCAGGTTTGTCATGTTTATAATTTGCTTTATGTTAAAAAATTAACATATGATTATTGATGTGTATGATTTGACGGTCACCAAGTCTTTCTGTATTTTTTTTTTTTCACAGGTGGACATGTTGGAGCATTCCATCCCACTAAATCCTGTGTGGTTTAGCCCTGCAATCTTGGATGCGATGGATGAAGCTGTTCCACCACATTGTCCCAGTGCTGTGGAGTGCACAGCTGTTCCAAAAGGCAGAAAGGTAATTTGGATGCAAATTTTATCTTTTCATTGAGGCCTTATTAAAAAGTGTCTCCCCCTTCCTGACGTATCTAAATTAGTAAAAGCCAAGACTGTTTATATTGTGTGAGAGGAGCTAAGCCACAAATATGGTTTGAAAAAAAGTTTGTATGTTTTTTTTTTTCCTTACATCAGAAGTCAACTGTGGAACATCAGGAGAGACGTGTTGCCTCCAATAGGACACAGGAAAAGCAGCAGGTTTGTCATATTATGTCTAATTATTTAAGGAATACTTGACTTATTTGGAATTGATTATTGTGTATTTTGAGTAGACAGACAACAACAACAACATTTTTACATGTTTGTTGTATTTAGTAAATAATTGTAACACAATGTAAAAAATATATGGCTTAATTTTGTTCATGCAGTCCATACAATTTTTTTTTTTAGGTGGAGGCAACAGCAAGCACCGTGGAGGAGTCTTCGAAGCCATCGCCTCGCAGACCAGTGAGAGTGGAGGAGGAGGAGGAGGAGCTCGGTGCATCATGCTCTGACAAGCCACAGGAGCCACTCACCTTTAAAGAGCGTACCAGCCAGGTAATTTACATGCACACTGTACACACATAACATGTGAAAATCTCTTCATAAAGGTGACTGTCTGTAGGACATTTATTGTCAAAGGATGGATAGGAAAAGATACTGCTTAGCCTTGTCCGGTTACATATGTTGGAGGCATGTAATGTATGATAAACAGAATATAACAGAATATAACCATAAAAATAATTATGATAATAATAAAAATAATTGTGATTAATGATATCAGTAATGATTTAACTGTCACTTATAAAAGAAATATGTGCATCAGAATGAAAATGATAAAAATGACAACATTCCTTCATAAAATTTCAGGATTCCACCATTGGACCGAGTCAGCGCATTCAATCCGTGAGGGCGAGTCATTCTCAGGGGGATAAGAGGTATGTAAGTTTTTCTCGTAACCATCAGTGCACCTGCATGGCTCTCACCTTTCTGGCCTACCACAAGGAGGGGTTGCATTTCAACACACGCTCCCTTGACAGAGTGCTTCAACAGGGAGATGCACTCTATGTAGGTATTAAACGGCAGCTTCTGTTGGACAAAACATTCCAAAGTAACCACTTGACCGTAGAGGAGATGCCAAAACAGGTTTTCACGGATTCAAATACTTATAGTGTGCACATGAACATGTCGGATCTGAGGGTCGGTGCCCTGACAGTCGAAGAAGGCAGCCCTCGAAGGAGAAGAGGATTGCCCCTTGCCACACAACTGGAGTGCCTGTCACAAGATGTCAGCTGTGCTTTTCTCATTGTAACTCCCGAGTGCATTGCAGTGTTTCGCGACAGGTCAGGACGCTATGGATTGTTTGATTCCCACTCAAGATCTGCAATGGGTTTGCCACACCCTAGTGGAACTGCAATTATGCTGACTTTCTGTGACCTGAGTGACATGGTTGACCACTTGCATGAGCTTTTTGAAGACCGCGGTCCTTATGCAAGCTATGAGTTTATGCCTGTCTCCTTTGAGAGTCACCACAGTTCCAGTGAGACCCCTGGACAGTCAGCACATTTGACAATCACAAAACCAACAACAGCAGTACCAGAAGCACAAATGTGTGTGGAAGCCAACATCCCAGGGAGAAAAACTGATGACCGACAACCAAAGAATCTGGACTACAATCAGGGAGTCAACATAACACATCACACAACAAAAACGGTGCAGGATTTTTCCAAACTGAGCAAAGAAATGCGAAGAAAAGCTATGCGTAGACCAAGTGAGTGCAAAAAGCAACATGTACCAACTGAAGACAATGGCCAGAGAACCATGAAAAGGAGACAATATCAAAAACAGAAATATGCCAGCAGTTTGAAATTGCGGCTGAAAAAAGTGCAGGCAATGAAAACCAAATATGCACAAGACTGTCATCACCGAAAACAAAAGAAGGAATACATCACCAGAAGATACAACTTGGATCCTGCTTTTCAAAGTAAACAGAAAAAGTATGTGAGGGAGAGGTACAGCACCGACGCTGCTTTTCAAACCAAACAGAAAAAGTATGTGAGGGAGAGGTACAGCACCGACGCTGCTTTTCAAACCAAACAGAAAAAGTATGTGAGGGAGAGGTACAGCACCGACGCTGCTTTTCAAACCAAACAGAAAAAGTATCTGAGGGAAAAATATCACAACGACCCAGAATTCAGGCTGCATCATGTACGACGCTGCACCCGGAACAAAAAGGATAGACTCGCGACAGATGCTGCACGTCATATTCGTCACAAGTTGCACTGTGCACTGAGAATAAAGAGGAAATACTTAGACATCGTAAGCCGCTGCCCGAAAACTCCACAGCCTGTGGTCAACCCTCTAATGGAAGCTGCTATATCTTCATTCCGGGAAAGGATTCGACATGGGCCTACGCATGTCTGTACAGTGTGCCACAGAGCTCTGTTTCCCAATCAGGTAAAGTATTGCAACAGAGCCAAGTATATCAGAAACAGTTGCGTGGTGGCTGCTTGCTTGACATGTAAGTATGTCCATGTATGTAACGGTAAATGCTCAGCCCCATGTACCGTTCCGCAAGAGAGGATGCAGGAGTGGATCTGCCACACCTGTGACAACCACCTGTTCAGAGGAAGGATGCCATCCATCGCGGTTGCTAATAACCTGGAGCTAGCACCCATTCCCCCAGAGCTGGATGAGTTAAATGTGCTGGAAAGGCAGTTGATCGCGAAAATCCTGCCGTTTGCTAAAATAGTTGCGTTGCCCAAAGGACGGCAAAGAGCAGTACACGGTGCAGTTGTGTGTGTACCGTCAGAGGTGGAAGCCACCGTGAACACTCTCCCGAGGCCCAGCACTGAAGCCCAGCTGTTGCAGGTGAAGTTGAAGCGGAACATCAAGTACAAGGGACATCAGCACTTCTACACGGTGAACATGAAGAATGTGCTAGCAGGACTCACGTAACTGAAGGAGACGCATTCGGAATACACCGACGTAGCGATAGATGAGAGCGCTACATTTGAAAGTCTGCAAGATGATGAGCCAGTCGATGAAGAGGATGCACAACAGGAAAACCCAGATGCTGCACAGCCTGGGGAGCCCAGCAACCCAGAAGGAGAAATGGAAGCCACTGCCGACACAACAGATGGACAGCAGCCCAATGACGTGGACAAAGAAAAGGAGGACCTTAGACCTGGTCTGGCCCTGGACACGTGTATGCAGCCTCCTGACATAGCACAGGAAGTTCTGTCATATGGCGATGGAATATTCAGCATTGCTCCCGCTCAAGGAAACAAACCCGTCGGCTTCTTCACCATCCCAAAACTTGAAGCCATGGCCTTTCCTGTGCAGTTCCCAACTGGACAGAACACACTGGATGAGGTCAGACAAATCAAGTTGTCCCCAAGTAGGTATTTCAACGTGAGGCTTTTCTGTGTGGATTCCCGGTTTGCAAAGGACCAAAGTTACCTCTTCTTTTCGCAGTTTGTAACGGAAACTCACATGGCTACCAATAGCATGTCGATCCAAATACGGAAGGGGAAGAAAAATGCCAAGGATGGAAGGACAATTTCAAGCAAAATGCTTCAGGATAAAGAAGAGTTGGAAAAACTAATCCAAAACAAGGAAGCGACACGTTTTATGCAACCCCTTAGAGGCACTCCAGCATACTGGGAGAAAACGCTGCGAGATCTTCACGCTATGGCCAGACAGTTGGGCAAGCTGACGTTCTTTATAACTTTTTCTGCTGCGGAAATGAGATGGCCTGAATTCATTGACATCATAAAAGCTCAACAAGGTGAGGAAGGGGACTTTTCAGAGCTTGACTGGAATGAGAAATGCGAGATTCTCCGGAGCAACCCCGTCACTGTCATGCGCATGTTTGAGAGGAGAGTGGATGCGCTCATGACAGATCTGATCCTGTCACCTGCACAGCCCATTGGCCCAGTGGAGGATTACTTTTATCGGGTGGAGTTTCAAGCCAGAGGAAGTCCACATATTCACATGCTGGTTTGGATCAAGGACGCACCCGAGGTTGAGGATCCCGAGGACTGCGAAGACGTTATCAAGTTCATCGACCGCTACATAAGCTGCAAGATGCCTGACGAGAAAGCAGACCCCGAGCTTCACAAAATTGTGTCGGAGGTGCAAGGGCACAGCCGAAATCACTCCAAAACGTGCAAGAAAGGAAATGTCTTGTGCAGATTTGGGTTCCCGAAGCTACCCCTGGAGAAGACAACCATCACCTCCGCACCCTGGGACAACGATGAAGATGATGAAGATGAAGATGAAGAAAAAGATGATGGCCAGAAAAAGAAATGTGGGGAAAAAGACAAAGATGATGAAGAAAAACATGACGGGCAGAAAAACAAACGTGGGAAAAAAGACAAAGGCAAACGTTCAGAAAAGAGTCAAAAGAAGTCCAAGAAGAGATTCATCGGAAAACAACAAAGGGAGGCTAAGGAAAAGCTGAAACCACTGAGAGAGTTTCTCACGGAGGCGACTGCCTCATTCAAGGATTTGTCGGACTTGCTGGAGAAATGTAAGATGACTCATGAAGAATACCTGAAATATGTCAATGCCCTCACCTGTGGAATGGTCATCATGATGAAGCGTGATCCTAAGGACTGCTGGGTAAATGGATACAACCCTGATCTGCTGCGAGCATGGAACGCTAACATGGACATCCAATTTGTACTTGACGATTTCAGTTGCATCATGTACATGATGTCTTATGTATCCAAGCCGGAACATGAGATGACAGAGTTCCTCAACTCAGTCATTTGTGACGTGCGGAAATCAAATGTCAACGAAAGGGATGAAATGAAGCAGATCATGCAGGCATACGCTAAGCACAGAGAGGTCAGCGCTCAGGAGTCTGTGGCACGGGTATGCAGCCTACCACTTAGAAAGTGCACGCGTACGGTCATTTTCATACAGACTGATGAGGATGGTCTGAAAATGAGTCACCCCATGAGCAGACTGAAGGACATGGCCCCAGACAAAGAGGATGTGTGGATGTCAGGATTGCCCGAGAAGTATGCACACAGACCTGCAACACGTGAGTTTGAAGGTCTGTGTCTGGCTGAATTTGCATCGGACTACAGGGTTCTCTATGGCCAACAAACTCAAGGAATAAATGCCATTCCCCTCCAGGATGACAAAGGATTTATTCAGAAAAGAACTGCGGGAAAAGCTGCCATCATCCGATTTACTCGGTTCTCTGAGAAGAAACAACCGGAAAAGTTTCACAGACGGCTGCTAAAATTGTATTTCCCACACAGAGCAGATGACCAACTGAAAAACGAAAACCATCCAACATATGAGGAGTTCTACAAAAGTGGCCGTGCTGGGAGAATGACAGTAAAACGCTTAGTGGATTTCAACAGGAAACGGTATGAAGGACAAGGGAAAAAAATGGAGAAAGCACTGGAACGGATTCAACAACAAGGACCAGTTCTTAATGCGTGGAACACTTTTGCACCAGAGGTTGAAGTGGATCGTTTGGAGTGTGTTGCTCAGCGAGAAGCCATAAACCCCAACGAGGAGAAAGAACAAGACCAGGTTCCGGATTTCCAAGTCCATGGTGAGAGCAGTGGAGCAATACCAGCAATTGAGGCACCGAAATTGAGCCCAGACTTTGTGAGGAATATGTACCGAAGCCTCAACGAAACGCAAGCGTCTGTTTTCTACACCGTGCGTGAATGGTGTTTCAAACGCGTCTGGGGTCACAATCCTGAACCCTTCTTTTACTTTATCTCTGGGGGAGCCGGCTGTGGCAAATCCCATGTCATCAAGTGCGTGTATCAGGAGGCTACCAAGCTTCTGCGCCAACTTCCCAGGTTTCGCGATGAAGCGGACATGTCCCAGCCTGCAGTGCTGCTGACGGCATTTACTGGCACTGCAGCTTTCAATATCTCTGGAAAAACCCTGCATTCCATCTTGAAACTACCGAGAAATTTGAGACCACCGTATCAAGGACTTGGAAATGCACTGGACGATGTACTGTCCAATGCAGAGATTTTGATCATCGACGAGATATCCATGGTCTCTAAGGAGCTCTTTGCCTATGTCCATTGGAGATTCCAGCAGATCAAAGGCAACAGGAAACCATTTGGAGGGATGTCTGTTCTTGCAGTTGGAGACTTCTACCAGCTGCCGCCCCTTGGTAAAGCCAAGGGGCTCTGCGTTTGTGAGGAGGATGTGCTTGATCTCTGGAAAGATTTCCAGATGGTCAACCTTACAGAGATCATGCGGCAGAAAGACGATTGTACTTTCGCCGAACTCTTGAACAGGATTAGAACAAAGAAGAAGACGGATGCTCTCAGCGTCGACGACAAAGCTCTGCTCACACAGGCTGTCGCTGAAGTCAAAGACTGTCCACCTGATGCCCTTCATATCTTTGCCACAAACAAAGAGGTTGATGCGCACAATGCTGCAACTGTAACTGCCCTGCAATTACAAGTTGTAAACATTCCAGCAGAGGACTACAGAAAGGATCCCCGAACAGGACGGGTGGTCTTGGTGACGGATTTCCTCAAGGGCAACAAAAGGGATTTACCGGACAACATACAAGCTGCTCAAGGAGCACGGGTCATGGTGACTAGGAATCTGGATATCGAGGATGGGATTGTAAATGGGACCTTTGGAACAATCGCCAGCATTGTTACCACCACTGAAACTGGACCAATGACCGTGAAGCTGATCAGACTGGAATTGGATAGTCCCACAGCAGGTCAGAAATTCCGCAGAAAGATTCAAGGGGCAACTGATAACTTGGTGTACATCGAAAGGTTTGAGGAAAGAATGAGCAAAAGAGGACTGGTTCGACGGCAGTTCCCAATGAAACTGGCCTTTGGATGTACAGCTCACAAAGTGCAAGGCATGACTTTGAAGTCTGCAGTGGTGTGTCTGAAGCGTGTTTTTGAATCTGGAATGGCCTATGTTGCCCTAAGCCGAACGACCTCACTTCAAGGACTAAGGATCATCGACTTTGAAGAAAAGAAGATTTATGCTGATCCGAACATCACAACAGCAATGGGGAATATGAGTCACGCTTCATTCCAGAGTACGAGACCGCTGTTGCACTTTGTGAAATCAGCAGACCACAGTGGTCCAACGTTGACGATCGTCCATCACAACGCACAAGGACTTCCATCGCACATTGAGGACATGAAATCTCACCACGAATTCAGACTTGCCAACGTTTTATGCGTAACTGAAACCCATTTGTCTGGATCATTAATTTCCCCAAAGTTCCAGTTGGAGGGATACGACATCTTTGCACGCAACAGACATGTCTCATACACAAACAGAGTGGACATGGCTAGGAAAGATGGAGGTGGAGTTGCGGTGTACTACAGGAGCAGTCTTCAAGCAGAGGCCCGGAGATACATTTATAATGTGCCCGATCTTGAATTTGCAGTCATCAAAGTTGAGACTCCAGTCAGAGCGTTGATTTCCACTGTGTACAGACCACCAAATTTCAGTCTTGACATGTTTCTTCCAAACATGCAAAGCCTCTTGGACTCCTTGGAGATGATGAATTGCCAGCCTATCATTGTTTGTGGAGACTTCAATGAAGACCTGCTTTCAAGAGGAAAGAAAGCCATACAGGAGTTGTTTCAGTCCAGAGGCTACAGCCAGCTTGTCTCCACTGCAACGACTGAAAAGCAGACACTGATTGATCACATTTACATATCACAACCAGAATGTTGCCTTCAATCAGGTGTACTGCAAACTTATTACAGTTATCACAGTCCGGTATACTGTGTTTTGACTTCGTTGGCAGCGGGAGGCTTGTGAGCTCAACAGGGTGGTCTGGTCTAGTGAAATTGAAATATCATCCTTTGGTACCTGGATGCCTATGGTGAAGATGGCCTGCGGTCCAAGTCATCTGTGAAACATTCTTTCATAGAGTTCACAGCTAATTGTTGATGGTGGTTCCAGTTGAGCAAGACTGCCTCTTTTCGTTCTTCTTCTTTTCCGTCTTCTGTCTGAGAAGTGAGGCTTGTCATGTCTTGACGTCTATTCCGCTTTGTTTCATTGGTTGGAGTTGGACTTGGTAATTGTGTAGTAGAGCTACTCTGATGTTTCCCAGATGTCAATTCATTCCAGAAAAGGATTCCTGGTAAGTATTCTTGGTAGGTATGTTAATCTGTTGGGAAAATGTGACAAGCCTAGATGTGAATTCACCGTTGAAAGGATTTTTGGTAGGTATGTTCATCCATTCAGCAAATAGGACCAGCCCAGATGTAAATTTATCATAGAAAAGGATTTTTG
The DNA here is from genome assembly GCF_046629955.1 of Centroberyx affinis. NCBI lineage: Eukaryota > Metazoa > Chordata > Actinopteri > Beryciformes > Berycidae > Centroberyx > Centroberyx affinis. The sequence continues at coordinate 230,983 of NW_027279716.1, forward strand.
GTAGGTATTCTTGGTAAGTATTTTCATCCATTCGGCGAACGTGACCAATCCATCTCAAGTGTGATCTAGCAACGGTGCTTGAACATATGATCATTGAACTCCCCGAATTTCTTTGGAGTTCTTTGAGTTTGAAATTTTGAAAAGCGTTGTATTCGTTTGCCGTTCGGTTGTTTCCAGATCCAAGCGTGTTCTCGGTCTTTTGCAACCCCTCTACACTGTAATGTGGTATGGCCCCCCACCCCCCTCCTTAACCCAACTTGGACTCTCCCGAGGCACTGTACCATGTTCTTTCTCTCTGCCCCCCTCTCTCTCTCTTCCCCTGTCTCTCTCTATCCCTCCCTCTCTCTCTCACCGCCTCTCTCCCCCCTCTCTCTCCCAGTCTCTATCCCCCCCCACTCTCCCTCCCTCTCTCTCCCTGTTTGTTATCTGTCTGTCTCTGTCTGTATCTGTCTAACTGTTGGTCTGTCTGTCTGTCTTTGTCTGCTTTCTCTATTACTGCAGCTAATATTGATATATATATATTGATACTACAGTTAATATTGTCACTTAAAGTAATACTGCATCTAATACTGCAGCTAATATTAATACTGTAGCTAATAACAGCTGCTAATACTAATAGTCTGGCTAGTACTTATACTACAGCTAATACTAATGCTGTGGCTATTATTCATAATTTGGCTAATAGTAGGACTAATAGTAATACTAATACTGCAGCATATACCTGTCTGCCTGTATGTCTGTCTGTGCGTGTTCTGTGTTTGTCTTTGTCTGTGTGTGTGTGTTTGTACACACTGTGTTGTGTGCTAACACAGGGTATGTGTGAAGCGTCTAGTGCAGTAGTGTAGTGCTTAGAGTTAGTGCATGTTGCTACTGCCTTGTGCTCTGTGTGCTGCTCTCTGCTTACATGCTTACTGCCGCTGGCTAGCCTTCTCAATGGAGGGTGAAAAGAGCTGACTATGTAAGCTTCCTCCTGCCAGTACAGAGCCCCTCCACTACCAAGACTCCTGCAGTGCCTCCCCGGGGCCACACATGGAAACTGGGTACCTCACAGTTCCAGGCTAAACTGCAGGGGATCTCGGAGCAGCAGTGGGCCCCAGAGACGTGGCATACAGGCCCACCACTGTGTGGACCAGCCCTGGTGCCCGTCAACCACTGTCCCAGCTATGGGTAAATAGCCCCACTGCCTTGTGGTAAGTCAGTCTGTTGTACTGATAGCCCCACTGAGGTTGTAGGCAAGGCACATACAGTCAGAAGTGAGTATAACATTTGATATTAAATTGATTTGATTTTTAAAATGTTTGTTAAATGATAATCTTACTGAAAGAGGTAACCTGATGTTTTTTTAAATTTCTTTTTTCAACAGATATGTCCCCAATGCGTCCAAGGTCAATGTGGATCAGGCGGGTGTTCAACTGCCGGATGCTCTCCCAATGTAAGTAACTTTTTTCTTGATGACTTATTGTGAGTGCTAATGAAACATTAGTTCAAAGTTTCCCGCCACAGGGGGGCCTGTATCCATAGCAACTAGTGACTCGGTCTCTGGGCAGAAATTCTCACACCTGCCCGTGATTGGCTAGGTCGACAGTTAATACTGTTTAATACTGTTTAATACTGTCATACTGTTTGTGTTTGTGTGTGTGCGAGGGATGGAGATGCGCACCAAGCAGCAGGCACACTCAAAATTTCCTGAATTTTTCTAGTTAGTGTGCCTGCTTTGCAATGCAAAGGAGCACACTCTTAATATTGCTCATACTTATTATTAGTGTGCCTGCTTTGCAAGGCAAAGGAGCACACTCTTAATATTGCTCATACTTATTATTATTATTATTAGTGTGCCTGCTTTGCAATGCAAAGGAGCACACTTATATTATTGCTCATACTTATTATTTTTCTTTTTATTATTCTTCCTTGCAAAACTTCGGTATGTAACTAGTCTCGCAGCGTAGTCGCGACACCCCTCAAAATACATCAAAACGTGCGCCTTGAACAGGAATCAAGTGCTATGACTTTTCTTAGAGATTGTACGTAAAGTTTTCGCACGAAGTGCGAAAACGTGCGATTTTCGGCCCATTGAAATGAATGGAGAATCGGGAAAAAAATCGCACAAATTCATCAAATCGGCCCCTCTTTGGAGCCACGCCACTCGGTCATACTTTGTCGCAGAAACATGATTAAAAGTTTACACGGGTCACAAGACTTTGAACTCTGTTGGTCTAAAGACACTTTTCAATAGCTACTACGGTTTTTACGCAATCGCAGATTACGTTTTATACGACTTTTGGACAGTTTCAGATTTTATAATGGGTGTGTATTGCGCGGAATGTTCAGACCTAGAGCACGTGATGTCTTCACACACTCTAGCTCCATGCCTTCAAGTTTTATCAGAAATCTTCCAAACATTATCATCTTAGTCCCACAGCTTCCACTCTACAAGCAAGATTTATACACCAAATTGTAGGCATTTTTTTCCTCTCTCACCCAATGTTACTTCCATTGAAATAGGACCCACGGTTTTTGAATAAATCGCCCGAAAGGGCAGGGAGTGCCGTCCGACACTCCCATCCGCTTCCATGTAATTTGACCGCTCAAACCCAGAGTGAGAAGAAGAAAAGGAGGTGATTTATATTTTATCACAGCTCCTTTAGTTTAAATCATACAGACACATGTCATACATCAGTGTCGCCGGTGAAGTCTTGGGACGCTCAAAGTGAAAAAACATTTTTGATGCGAGCTTTACTTTTCGAGATACAGGGATTTGTTCGGGGACAGTCTTGGCTTATTGTGAGAGCTAATGAAACATTAGTTCAAAGTTTCCCGCCACAGGGGTGTCTCTGGGCAGAAATTCTCACACCTGCCTGTGATTGGCTAGGTCAAGTTTGATCAGAAATCTTCCAAACATTATCATCTTAGTCCCACAGCTTCCACTCTACAAGCAAGATTTATACACCAAATTGTAGGCATTTTTGTCCTCTCTCACCCAATGTTACTTCCATTGAAATAGGACCCACGATTTTTGAATAAATCGCCCGAAAGGGCAGGGAGTGCCGTCCAGCACTCCCATCCGCTTCCATGTAATTTGACCGCTCAAACCCAGAGTGAGAAGAAGAAAAGGAGGCTATTTATATTTTATCACAGCTACTTTTTTTTAAATCATACAGACACATGTCATACATCAGTGTCGCCGGTGAAGTCTTGGGACGCTCAAAGTGAAAAAACATTTTTGATGCAAGCTTTACTTTTCGAGAAACAGGGATTTGTTCGGGGACAGTCTTGGCTTATTGTGAGTGCTAATGAAACATTAGTTCAAAGTTTCCCGCCACAGGGGGGCCTGTATCCATAGCAACTAGTGACTCGGTCTCTGGGCAGAAATTCTCACACCTGCCCGTGATTGGCTAGGTCGACAGTTAATACTGTTTAATACTGTTTAATACTGTTTAATGCTGTCATACAGTTTGTGTTTGTGTGTGTGCGAGGGATGGAGATGCGCACCAAGCAGCAGGCACACTCAAAATTTCCTGAAATTTTCTAGTTAGTGTGCCTGCTTTGCAAGGCAAAGGAGCACACTCTTATTATTGCTCATACTTATTAGTGTGCCTGCTTTGCAAGGCAAAGGAGCACACTCTTAATATTGCTCATACTTATTATTAGTGTGCCTGCTTTGCAAGGCAAAGGAGCACACTCTTAATATTGCTCATACTTATTATTATTAGTGTGCCTGCTTTGCAAGGCAAAGGAGCACACTCTTAATATTGCTCATACTTATTATTTTTTTTCTTTTTATTATTCTTCCTTGCAAAACTTCGGCGCGTAACTAGTCTCGGGGCGTAGCTGCGACACCCCTCAAAATACATCGAAACGTGCGCCTTGATCGGGAATCAAGTGCTATGACTTTTCTTAGAGATTGCACGTAAAGTTTTCGCACGAAGTGCGAAAACGTGCGATTTTCGGCCCATTGAAATGAATGGAGAATCGGAAAAAAAAACGCACAAATTCATCAAACCGGCCCCTCTTTGGAGCCACGCCACTTGGTCATACTTTGTCGCAGAAACATGATTAAAAGTTTACACGGGTCACAAGACTTTGAACTCTGTTGGTCTAAAGACACTTTTCAATAGCTACTACGGTTTTTACGCAATCGCAGATTACGTTTTATTCGACTTTTGGACAGTTTCAGATTTTATAATGGGTGTGTATTGCGCGGAATGTTCAGACCTAGAGCACGTGATGTCGTCACACACTCTAGCTCCACGCCTTCAAGTTTGATCAGAAATCTTCCAAACATTATCATCTTAGTCCCACAGCTTCCACTCTACAAGCAAGATTTATACACCAAATTGTAGGCATTTTTGTCCTCTCTTACCCAATGTTACTTCCATTGATATAGGACCCACGTTTTTTTAATAAATCGCCCGAAACGGCAGGGAGTGCCGTCCGACACTCCCATCCGCTTCAATGTTATTTGACCGCTCAAACCCAGAGTGAGAAGAAAAAAAGGAGGTGATTTATATTTTATCACAGCTCCTTTAGTTTAAATCATACAGACACATGTCATACATCAGTGTCGCCGGTGAAGTCTTGGGACGCTCAAAGTGAAAAAACATTTTCGATGCGAGCTTTACTTTTCGAGATACAGGGATTTGTTCGGGGACAGTCTTGGCTTATTGTGAGTGCTAATGAAACATTAGTTCAAAGTTTCCCGCCACAGGGGGGCCTGTATCCATAGCAACTAGTGACTCTGTCTCTGGGCAGAAATTCTCACACCTGCCCGTGATTGGCTAGGTGGACAGTTAATACTGTTTAATACTGTTTAATACTGTCATACTGTTTGTGTTTGTGTGTGTGCGAGGGATGGAGATGCGCACCGAGCAGCAGGCACACTCAAAATTTCCTGAAATTTTCTAGTATTATTATTATTCTTCCTTGCAAAACTTTGGCGCGTAACTAGTCTCGGGGCGTAGTTGCGACACCCCTCAAAATACATCAAAACGTGCGCCTTGATCGGGAATCAAGTGCTATGACTTTTCTTAGAGATTGTACGTAAAGTTTTCGCACGAAGTGCGAAAACGTGCGATTTTCGGCCCATTGAAATGAATGGAGAATCGGAAAAAAAATCGCAGAAATTCAAATCCAGTACATGGAAAAACGGACAGCCTCTTCAATTAACTACTTCACTCATCGATTATTGTGGACTACCTCGGACGTGAATCAATCCTTTTCAAACTGCATTCATCACGAAATCAGGACCTGCCTCTTCAATTACGGTGACGCTTCAGTAAGGCAACGGTGTGGGGTTTGTGTATCTATGCGTATGTGAGTATGCGTGTATATATATGCATACAGCCTATATATTGTGCATTTATCTTTGGTATTAACTAAGGTCCTGTGTCGATGATGTCTGACGTTGGTTGGTTAACAAAAAAAAAACAAAAAACAAAAAAAAAGGACTTGTGGGACGAAAATATACAATGCCCTTATGCTAAAAGATTTAGTTTATTGTATTTAAGATGTCACTCCCAGTTTACTTTATTTCAGATGGGTCTTATCATTGGAGTGCCCTACTCATGCTATTGATATTGTTAAATATGCCACAAGTTACGTGATGTGCGGCGCTCGCTCCCGCGTGTGCTGCAGCGCACTGATAATGCAGTTACAGCCTCTGGCTCCCTGCAGGGATAGTTTCGCCCCGATATTGACCGGCACGCATATGTGCAGTGGGTCTGTGTATTCTCAACAGTGTTATTTGTCCCACATCTCCCTGCAATTGTATATAGTAGAGCATACAGCTTATAGTTATAGATTTAACGGTATGGGATACTAGTTATTCTTCCCTATATGATAGGCGTCGTGTTTGATTACTTATTTTCTTCTGACAGCCTTGCTAGGTCAGGCATCCTTAGTTATTTTCTAGCATTCTCGTGCTACTCTGCTCTGTTCCTGTTTTACTTCGAAATCTGTAGATGTGTGTTAATAGTACATATGCAAGCTCATCAGCGCTCTCTGTCTTGAGGATAGGAGGATAGTGCTCTTGCTTAGTTACCCCGGAGGTTAGTAAGTAGTTTTACCTGCAGGTCGTTGTAGGTGGGAAGATGAGCATAGGTACAAGGGGGGAGGACGGGGGGGGGGGGGGCTCGTGTGTTTTTTTTCTTTTTTTCTTTTTTTCTTTCTTTTCATTTCTTCCTTTTACATTCAAGTCAACATGTATTTATCACTCTTCTTGCTGCAGTACCGTACTGGGTTTACACATATATCCAGCACTTTCTCAGCTGAACCAGATCATCTTGTTCCACTATCATTTGGATATCAGAAATTGTTATGACAAATAACCCAAACAGATCGGTGAGAGTGAGAGGCTCCAAATTATCTCGTGGAACGTAGGAGGCCTGAACGGACCTGTGAAACGTGCTAGGGTATTCTCTCACCTGAAACACTTAAATACGGATGTCACATTCTTACAAGAAACACACTTGCGCACAATAGACCACCGACGACTTAGTAGGCCCTGGATAAGTCACATTTTCCATTCTACATTTAACTTTAAAACGAGAGGTGCAGCCATCTTGATTAATAAAAAAGTACATTTTATTCCCTCTAATACCATCTGTGACTCTAACGGGCGGTATATTATAGTAACTGGCTCCCTCTACCAAACCCCAGTTGTTCTCGTCTGTGTGTGTGCCCCAAATTGGGATGATGTAGATTTTATGAAGAAACTTATATCATCACTTCCCGATTTACACACGCACAAGCTAATATTTGGAGGAGACATTAATTGTGTGATGGATCCCAATCTAGACAGATCTAGCTCTAGAACGGTTACACCTTCCAGGATGTCGCAAGCTCTGGCTACCTTTATGGATCGGTGTGGCTGCGTTGACCCATGGAGATTCTCTCATCCAACTGATAGGCACTATTCTTTTTATTCACGTCCATAACTCTTACTCTCGTATAGATTGTTTTTTTTATAGATAAGACACTTCTTCCCTCTGTAACCTCAGTTGAATACTCCTCTATAGTTAATTCTGACCACTCCCCTGTGATACTTGGCTTAAACCTTGAAGCCCAACATAGAGAGAGTCGCTCCTGGAGATTGGATTCCACGCTTCTGTCTGATGCCAAATTTTGTGACCTTATCTCTCAGTCTATTGGGCGCTTTGTGGAGACTAACAAAATCGAAGATACCAGTCCGTCTTTATTATGGGAAACCCTTAAGGCATTCCTTAGGGGCGAGATAATTTCGTACACTGCTCATACTAACAAGGCACGAAAGAGACGACAATGCGAGCTTATAGAAGCAATAGCAGATCTAGACCGCCGATGTTCCATCTTACCGTCTCCTGAACTGTTCAAGGAGAGACTTGGTCTCAAGACTGAGTTCAATCTTTTGTCCACTAGGGACGCAGAGAAGATGCTGCTTAAAGCTCGGGGAACATTGTATGAACATGGGGATAAGGCAGGGTGCCTTCTCGCAAATCAGTGGAAGGGCAGGATGGCCTCGCAACAAATTTCTCAAATAACCAATAATTCAGGCTCACTGACAACTAACCCCTCTGAAATTAATGAGACTTTCAGAGCCTATTATTCTGATCTATACAAATCTGACTCACCTGAAGACGATGTTGACATGTTAAATTTCTTCAATGGGCTCAATGTTCCTAAATTGACGCCAGAATATCACGAAAATTTGGAGACACCGCTACATCTTAGCGAAATAACTGATGCCATGAAGTTAATGCAGAGTGGGAAGTCCCCGGGACCGGACGGCTACCCTGTGGAGTTTTATAAGAAGTTTTCCAATCACTTAGCACCTTTGCTTTTAGAAATGTTTGAGGACTCTCTCCAAAAAGGTACGGTACCACCAACACTTACCCAAGTCTCTATTTCACTGATCCTTAAAAAGGATAAAGATCCTAATTTATGCTCCTCTTATCGGCCTATTTCGCTTCTTAATGTAGATGAAAAACTACTTGCTAAAGTCCTTGCATGTAGAATTGAGACTATTTTGCCCTCTATTATCTCCGTTGACCAAACCGGGTTTATTAAACATCGTCACTCCTTCACAAACATACGGAGACTTCTTAACATCATTCACTCCCCAGCCCTTCTGTCTAATCCTGAGGTGGTTATATCTCTCAATGCGGAAAAAGCCTTCGATCGAGTTGAGTGGGGCCATCTATTCTTCACATTAAAGCAATTTGGGTTTGGAGAGAAATTTACATCCTGGATACGCTTACTGTATGCTTCCCCACAGGCCTGTGTATGTACCAACAATCAGCGATCACAGTTCTTTCCCCTCTCACGCGGGACACGCCAAGGATGCCCAATTTCCCCCCTCCTTTTTGCTATTGTTATTGAACCTCTATCAATTGCTCTTAAAGCTAATGAGTTGTTTTCAGGTATTAAAAGAGGCGGAGTCGAGCACAAAGTATCCTTGTACGCAGATGACCTGCTCCTTTATGTTTCTGATCCAATAGGTTCCATTCCGCATATTTTAGCCACTCTCAAATCCTTTGGCACCTTCTCTTGGTACAAATTAAATGTGCAGAAAAGCGAATGCTTTCCTATTACTCAATTGGCCCAAGGGATACCCCAGTCTAGTATCCCCTTCAAGTTATCTAGCACTAGGTTTAAATACTTAGGAATTACCATTACTAGCTCCATCCACTCCCTTTGTGAGGAAAATCTTACAGCTCTTCCTTACACTACTGTCCTCATTTGACCTCAAACTGGTCTCCACCGCTCCCACACACAAAGCGGGCAATACACTCGATCTGATTTTGACTCGAAACTGTTCCACGGCAAATCTGACTGTCACTCCCCTACATCTGTCAGACCACTTCTTTGTTCAATTCATGGTTTCCTTGCCGGAACATCCTCACGTTCCGCCGCAAATGGTCTCCTTCAGACGGAACCTCCGGTCCCTCACACCGGCTCGGCTCTCCGATGAGGTCACGGCTACCATGCCCCCTCATAATGAGTTCTCCTCACTCCATGTCAATGAGGCTACAGACACACTCTGCTCCTCACTAACTGTCTCTCTAGACAATCTCTGCCCACTCTCATCTAAACCTGCTCGTAAAACCCCCACTAGCCCATGGCTCACCGGTGTCATCAAAGAGCAACGGGCGGGGCTCAGAGCAGCGGAGAGAAAATGGCGCAAATCCAGTGATCCCACTGACCTCACTGACTATCAAACTCTCTTATCGGCATTCTCCTCCCATCTAAAAAATGCCAAGACCACTTACTATCAGGATAAAATCAGCAGTGCCAAGGACGCTCGCAAATTATTTTCAGCTTTTAACTCACTCCTCAAACCTCCACCACCTCCACCCTCAAGTTTGCTCACGGCTGACCTCTTTGCATCCTTCTTTACTGATAAGGTTTCTACCATCAGTAATCAGTTCTCTGAGCCTGACCAACTCAGTCTGCTGCCACCAGCTAACAGGACCTCACTCCTGTCCTTTTCCCATCTCACTGAAGAGCAAGTCTCCAAACTACTACTTGACTCTCGCCCCACTACCTGTCCGTTGGACCCCATACCCTCCAACCTCCTGCAGGCCATCTCTCCCACACTTATCCCTGCAGTCACGCACATCATCAACTCCTCACTCTCAGCGGGTGTGTTCCCCACTGCTTTTAAGCAAGCCCGGGTTACCCCGCTACTAAAGAAACCTACACTCAACCCATCTCAGGTTGATAATTACAGGCCGGTTTCACTACTCACCTTTCTTTCCATCATGGTCATGATTGATGACCAGCTAACCTTCAAGGAGCATGTGACTTCTGTTGCTCGGTCATGCCGATTTGCTCTATACAATATCAGGAAGATCAGACCCTACCTGTCTGAGCATGCAGCACAACTCCTGGTACAGGCTCTTGTAATATCACGCCTTGACTACTGCAACTCCTTACTGGCAGGGCTCCCGGCCTGTACTTTCAAACCTCTGCAGATGAACCAGAACACGGCGGCGTGTCTGGTCTTCAACCAGCCCAAAAGAGCGCATGTCACTCCGCTATTCATATCCCTCCACTGGCTCCCAGTTGCTGCTCGCATCAAGTTCAAGTCCTTGATGCTCGCCTACAAAACAATAACCAAAACGGCTCCGACCTACCTGAACTCCCTCATTCAGGTCTACGCTCCCTCCCGCTCACTACGCTCTGCCATGGAGCGGCGCCTGGTGCTGCCACCTCAGCAAGGCCCTAAGTCTCTAGCCAGACTCTTCTCTTCTGTGGTTCCCCGGTGGTGGAACGAGTTGCCAAACTCCATTCGATCCGCAGAATCCCTCTCTATCCTGAAGAAAAGGCTAAAGACCCAGCTCTTTAGCGAATACCTCCTTTCATTAAAAAAAAAAAAAAAAAAAAATTTTGATGCACTCTATGCATTACCTCATAGCACTGCCTTGTAGCACTCCCTTGTAGCACCTATGTCCTGTTGGACCAGAACTTAGCTTGTTGCACTGTCTCGTAGCACCTTTGTCCTGTTGGACCAGAACTTAGCTCTATAGCACTTACTCTCGTTGTTCTCTCCTATCTAGAAACTTGCTTGTGTTGTATGCAAATCTCATGTGTAAGTCGCTTTGGATAAAAGCGTCTGCCAAATGTGAAATTGTAATTGTAATTGTCTCTAACAACTAAAGTGAAAACTGATCTGCAGAGATGGAACGGCCTACCCCTCTCTCTAGCAGGTAGAGTACAATCTATTAAAATGAATGTGCTTCCCAGATATTTATACTTATTTCAATGTTTACCCATTTTTTTACCTAAACGCTTTTTTCGTCAATTGGATTTAATAATTTCAAATTTTATATGGGGGGGTAAAACCCCAAGAATTTGTAAATCTCTGCTCCAGAGGGGGAGGTTACAGGGGGGACTCGGTCTACCGAATTTTCAATTATATTACTGGGCAGCTAACATGCACAAAATTGCACTCTGGATCTCGGATACAGATACTAATTGGATTCAACTAGAAGCTAATTCTTGTCATTCCTCATCCTTAAAAGCCCTGGTGTGTAGCAGCCTTCCATTTAAACCTAGACAGCACTCCTCTAACCCCATGGTTATTTCCACTCTGAAAATCTGGCAACAAATTAGGCAACAGTTCGGCTGGATTTCTCTGCCCCTAGCTACACCTATCTGTAACAATCAACTCTTTCGACCAGCCAAGATTGATTCTAGATTTGCCACTTGGCGCAGACAAGGTCTATCCTGCCTGGGTGACCTTTATATTGATGGCCTGTTTGCTAGCTTTGCACAATTATGCTCCACATTCAACCTTCAGCACTCTGATCTGTTTAGGTATTTCCAAATTCATAACTTTGCCAAATCCAACACCTTAGCATTTCCGCAGGCTCCGCCGGCCTCGGGCATTGACCATCTTCTTGTAGTTACTGACTTGTCAAAAGGTCATATTTCTTTCATATACGATCTTTTATCAGCAGTGACTTCCCCTGCTCTGCATAAGATCAAGACAGGTTGGGAGACTGAACTGGGTATCACTTTGTCTGATGAATGGTGGGACCATGCATTATATGCAATAAATTCATCCTCTTCCTGTGCGAGGCTTAGCCTCATTCAGTTCAAAGTACTTCATAGGATCCATTTTAGTAAAGCTAGATTATCGAAGATTTATCCAAATCCGAGTTTGGTAGAATACTGGAGGTCTTTCTTTGATCTTATATCGGAAATATTGGAACTGACTCTGGATCCATCGCCTCAGATCGCTATCTTTGGTGTCCCTAAGGAGGGAGTTAAACTGACTGCTAAACAAGTTAATGTAGTCTCCTTTGCCAGTTTAATTGCCCGTCGTCGGATTCTCCTCTTATGGAAAAATCGCTCTCCTCCCTCAAACACGTCCTGGCTGCGGGACTTAATGTCATTTCTAAAACTGGAAAAGATCAAATTTGCTGTCCGCGGCTCAGCTGAAAAATTTTACAAACACTGGCAGCCTCTCATCTCCCACTTCGAAACGATGCAATCTATCCCACTGGACTAATGTGTTGGAAGTATGATTGGATGTAGATAACTGTGTATTGTTCCGGGGTGTGTGTGTGTTGTGAATACTTGGGTACATTAGGTGTATGTATGTGTGGGTAAACATGTGTGCAGATGTAACAATGTGCGGGCACATACGTCTTGGACTGTGACCTTGTGGGGTGCAGGCGGTGCTTAAGGGCAGGTTGACTTGTTGATTCTGTGTATCATCAGTTGTCCATTCCTTTTCTTCTTCTCCCCCTTTTTTTTTGCATTTCTTTTTATTTTTATTTATTTATTTATTTATTTGTACAATCATTTTGTCATCTGTATTTATTTAAATTATTCAACTATTATTATTATTATTATTATTATTATTATTATTATTATTGTTATTATTGTATTATTGTTTATTTACTTATTATTATTTTGTTTCTATGAGCAGGGAGGGGAATGCTGGGGGGCTAAGGGGAGATAATGGGGGGTTATTACTGTCTAAAAAGAAAAGTATGAATCTGTAATATTGTTTCATCATATGTGCAGATTGTTGTATAAAATTTGGTTACAAAAAAAAAATGATGGTCTCAGATGATTTCAGGACCTTAAAGGCAGCTATAACCTACCGGGCACTTCATTCTTTTATTTACAGTTTAGGGCATCCCTCAAGGCTCATGGTGTGCCGTGGAATCAACCCTTAGAACAACATCCATTCCATAGAATCATCAGTTCCAGAGGAGCCTCTAAAGGTTTAGCCTCCGCACTTTATTCAAAATTACTTGAAGCCTCTTATAAGAAACTCTCTGTGGACAGGCAATGGAGAAGTGATATCCCAAACTTAGAGCCGGATTTCGATTGGGACTCTGTTTGGGCTAACATTTTGCTGGCTTCCCGCAATCCCAACCATCAACAAAATCACCTGAACTATGTGCATAGAACTTACCTTACTCCTAGGAGGATGCAGCTGATCCCCTTTGTTCCTTGTGCCCTCTGGGGGTCCATGGAACCTTTTTCCACATGTTTTGGGAGTGTCCGCCTGTAGCTCACTTTTGGAGGGAAGTAGCCACCCATCTATCGGATATGTTCTCTGTGACTGTGCCTGTATCTGTACCCACTTTGATCTTGAATGACCTTTCTCAATGAACAATTTGTGAATATCAGAAGCGAATTGTTTTTGCAGGCTTAACAGCGGCTAAAAAAACTCATTGCAATGCGTTGGAAACAACCCAACAAACTTTCTGTTACTCACTGGATTCTCACGTTTCTTGATGTTATCCACATGGAACAATCAACTGCCTGTATAAATGGGGTTAAGGAAGACAGCCTGAATCAATGGCATCTAGCTGCTAAGAAATTGAAGGCTCTGGTATAGTCATTATTTTACAAATGAATCTGTAGGTCTTTCCATCATGATCCTGTAGGTCCTGGGGGTGGGGTGGGAGGGTGTTGTATTATATTGTATTGTATTGTATCTCAGTCTGTCAAGGTTTCTGTCTTTGTATTTCCACTTGTGTAATTGTATTTTTAAATGTTGTACGATTTCTAAAATAACAATACAAACATTTGATCACAAAAAAAAAAGAATAGATTAGCCAAAATAATTTGGGATCTTTTTTTTTTTAATGGGCCCTGGCCCCTTACAAGTATGAATAGTTGGGCCTTGAAGTAGAAAAGGTTGAGAACCCCTGGAGTAGAGGACTGGCAAAGCTATGACATAACCACCCCACACAGGTAAGCACACTAGGCAATCGACATGCGGATACACACACCCGTGACGTTGCAAAGAGCATTTAAGCAAACACTGAGCTTAATGCAGTAAAAGACACACAGGATTTCACCCTAGATAGGCACACTTGATTTCACACTACTATGGGGCGTGTTGATCAAACTGGGCTAGACAGGCATGTATCCCCCCCATACCTATCAGCTAACTTTCCCCCAGCTTCCCCCGGTTCCCACAGATTACTGCTGTTGTATTTAAGATCTATTAAAATCCTACAAATAACCACAAAAATGGATGAGGACAATAATGAACAGGACTGAACACAAAACACTAACACCTAACCTTTTCCTATGACCACTTAACTGTCCGGTTGGTCAAGACCCTCCCCCGGGCTTGTGGTGCTGGTCCGACACGGCCCATATGCAGCAAGAGCCTGTGGGGGAATCGGCGGCTGACAGCGTGTCAGACGCCCACACACAGAGCTGGGAAGCGGTAGGGCACTCCTAGTTGCCCGGTCCCTAACTATCATCAGCCCTACCACAGGAACATCTCCCCCTATACTGCCTGTCTTCGCTGCCGGTAGCCCAAAACGGCTACGAACGGCCCCCACCCCTCTACCATGAGTGTAATGACAGTGGCTTCGTCGGGCAGATTACCCCTGACATGCATCAAGCTCCGCTCCCCAGGACAACTGCCACTCGCTCGGCTCTGATTTACCAGTTCACCATCTCAGCAATCAAGTCCAGCCGAGAATGATCAGCTCACAGAGTCTCTGTCAGCGGCAGCAGTCCAGATCAGGTGAAACCCATTAGTCTTTGATCAGTTGTCACAGCCCCCACAGAAAACCACAACCCAAATTCACCACAGTACATTGCCTCATTGAGTTACATGTATTGTGTATCTTAGCTACAGCAGTGTGTAACATTGTTAACCTAACCACTAGGGATGTACCCGAATCCGAATCCGTTATTCGGGAAAGAACAAATAATGCGATGGAAACAGATATTTCTTCTACCCGAAGCTGCTTGTTATTATTCGGGGAAAAAAAGCCATGATTGACATGTCTGTGCGTCAGCCATTATGTTTCTTCAAATTGATTCATATCATTGTGGATGGCCACAAGATAAAAATGCCCATTCTGTTTGCAACATAGGACTTTGATTTCACTAACTAGTCATTTCATTTACTACACATTATTGAAAAGTGATCGCTATTCTGTAGTCGCCCCCACCGAGTCAGGTGCGGGAGCTAGCGAGACAAAAGCCTGGTGTGGCAGCTAGATTACCCCCGCAACCTATACGTCAAAATGAAGCTTAGAACCTGTAGTGTTAATTTCCTCAATTAAAAAAAAAAACAATTTATGGTGGCAGTTTTCTGGACACAGATACAGAAATGGTTAGAAAATCATAATATATTTATTGATCTTGATATGAGATTATGTGTGATTGTGCATGTGCGGATATATGTGTATATATGTATCTACAGATCATGTAAAAATGTACCTCATCTCAAAATCTGTAAAAAGAATTGCTGTAAAAACAGAATAATGTAAAAACAATATATGTATATGTCCTCCAAAGTGGGAGGGGTGGTGGAGGGGTTAAATTTAAAAAAAAAAAAAAACCCAGTCGAAATTTGTTTCATTTACTACACACTATTGAAAAGTGATCGCTATATTCTGTAGTCGCCCCCACCGAGTCAGCGCAAAGCAGGCAGCGGGCTGAGAGCTGACCGTTCCCGGCTATCACTCAGGGAAACTCTTGCATCGAGGAGGCGGCGGCGTCATGTGCTGGAGCTAGTGAGACAAAAGCCTGGCAGCTGGATTTCTTTCAAACCTCCGCAACCTATACATCAAAATGAAGCTTAGAACCTGTAGTTTTTAGCTGTATGTGTTAATTGATTGATTGATAATTTTTATTTCAAACATGTAAAAAATACAAAAAAAACAGATAAAAACAAAACAAGAATAACAATAATATGAAATAAACAATAAACCTATACAACAAACTCAATAAACAAATTCTCAGAAACTATGCAAATTAAATATTACGTTCGAAAAGGAGTAGGAAGAAGTATACACTTATTTTTGTCCTACCCCTTTCTCAACTACTCATCCATAAATTCTTATATACAATTTATAAACAACTATCCCAATTCCATGTACAACCCAATACAATTAATAAACAACTATCCCAATTCTATGTACAACCCAAAACGATTTATAAACAGCTATCCCAATTCTATGTACAACCCAATACAATTTATAAACAACTGTCCCAATTCGAAGTTCAACCCAAATATTCACCCGATGTCAATAAAATAAAACTAAACCTTTAACACAACCCTTCCTCATCCATATACCTGTTAAAAATATTTTTTTGTATATCTTCTTGAACTGATTTATGTTTGTACTTTGTTTTAACTACACATCCAAACCATTCCACAAATTCACCCCACAGATTGAAACACACATACTCTTCATAGTGGCGCGATATACTACTGGTATATTACCCGGTAGTAGATTATTTCTTGCTTTATACATTATTTGTACTGTGTTGAATTCTACCAGATCCATAAACTTAAAGGTATATGACTTTAAAAACAGCGTGTTGGTGTGTTTGCAATATCCTACATTGTTTATTATCCTTATGGCTTTTTTTGTAGTATGCATAATGGCTGTAGGGTGCTTTTGTAGGTGTTACCCCAAACCTCGACACAGTAACTCAGATACGGCAATACAAGTGAGCAATACAGAGTGTACAACACTTTTAGATCCAGAATGTGCCTTGTTTTTCCTAGTACTGCAATGCTCCTTGCCAGCTTCGCTCGCACATATTTTATATGGGGTTTCCAGCAGATTTTGTGGTCTAATATCACATCTAGAAATTTATTTTCATACACTCTTTCTATAAAGACATTGTCTATCATCACTTGTACTTGAGTGTTTATTTTACAATTTCCTAACAACATAATCTTTGTTTTGTTCAGATTTAATGACAATTTGTTTGTCAAACCACCGTTTTAATTTTCTCATTTCTGCTGTGATCACCTCCAAAAGCTGTTGTAAATTCTCCCCAGAACAAAAAATATTTGTGTTGTCCGCAAATAATACAAATTTCAATATTTTTGATACTCTGACCATGTCATTTATGTACAGAATGAACAATTTTGGGCCTAATACTGACCCCTGAGGTACTCCACAAGTAATATCCATGCATGTTGATTTATGCTCACCTATCTTTACAAATTGTTGCCTGTTTCTTAAATAGCTTCTCAACCAATTCAGCACAACCCCTCTGATACCATACCTTTCCAATTTATCGAGTAATATATTGTGATCAATGGTATCAAAAGCTTTTTTTTAAATCTATAAATACTCCCACTGCATACTTTTTTTCTCTATACAATTAGTAATTTATTCAATTAATTCAATTATCGCCAAAGAGGTTGATCTGTTTGTTCTGAATAAATACTGACTTTCAGTCAGCAATTTGTGCTTCTCAGTGAATTTGTCTAGTCTTTCAGTAAATAGTTTTTTCCAATATCTTGGAGAATTGGGAAAGTAAAGAAACAGGCCTGTAATTTGTAAAATGGTGTCTATCCCCAGTTTTATATAATTGTATTTTGCAATTTTCATTTTGCTTGGAAGTTACAGATGTGAGTTAGTGGTTTTGCAATTCCTTCGATGACTTTCTTGACTATTGTCATATCAACTTCATTCCAGTCGGTAGAATTTTTGTTCTTACATTTGCTTACAATGTCCATGATTTCCTTTTCTTCTACTGCTCTAAGAAAAATGTAACTCGAATTTCTATCCCCATAATCATCATCAGACCCCTCTTTGGTTGTTTCTGGGTCACTGATTTTTTCTGCCAATTTTGGTCCCACACTTACAATTTAATTGATTAATAAATTAATTTGATTTAATTTCCTCCATTTAAAAAACCCAGTCAAAAAATTGAAAAAAACAACGTTTTACCTTGTATTTCAGTCAATATTCATCTGTTTAAGATGTAACATGCTGTATGTATCAGCCATAGGTTTCATGGAATTTTTTTTTTGTGAACAATTGTTTTTTATTGAAAGGTTTCATGGAATTTTGACTTAGCAGGTGAGTTCCCATTAAAAAAATTTTAAAAAAAAAGAGACAGAGAGAGAGAGATGGAAAGTATAGTATGAGGATGTGGAAATATATTTCACAATTAATTATATGGCAATATTAAATCAATTTGATGCTTTGAAGGCACAAAAATTGCATTGCCAATGAATATTAGGTTATAAAATACAACATTTGCCCGAAAAAAAGTGACACTGTCTGTAGAAAGTACTTCCTGACCCTGGGACAGACAAACTATAGATAATGCTCTGTAATATGTTAAGTAGGGTTCGACTGATCTGAGTTTTTGAAGGCCAATACTGATACAGATAGTCAGTATCTTTACATTTGATCATTTTCATGCCAAAAATATTCAGCACATCCCCCAGAATTTTATTCTTGTAAGAGTGGAAAAGCCTCAAACAGCATTAATACATTTAGATTAATACATTTGAATGAACAATTAATTTGCAGAATTTGTTTTGAAAAAATAAATGAAAAAATTGAATGTGCATGTTCCTGTCACAGGGGAAATACATCAGTTTTTCTCAATTCACGTTAATATTTGGAGATATGATTTTTTAGCCACAATATTTATATCCACAGTATTTTTTTTTTTTTTATTATTTCAGCATGCTGGTGTTTTTGTGTTGAAGCAGTATTTGCAATGTATAACAAGACACAGATCTGTTTCTACTATTCGTCTGTTTAGGCATCTAAGTTTCTCTGAAAACATTGAGACCACACAGACAGCTTGCATCAAAGAAGGTCCATGTGACATAATAAGAATGATGATAATAATAATAATAATCTTTATTTATGTAGCACTTTTCAAAACCAAGTTACAAAGTGCTATACAGCAATGAAAACAGAGTTTAAAAAGTCAATAAAGCATCATACGAGATAAAGTACTACAAATAGAAAACACCAAAAAAAAGGCCTAGGTTCTAAGAAGGAGACTTAAAAGATGATACTGGCTTTGCTAGCCTGAGATACTCAAGCAGGGAGTTTCATAGCTGAGGGGCCCTGACAGCAAAAGCCTGGTCACCTTTAGTGATGAGGTGTGTTTCAGGAACAACCAGGAGGGCCCTACCTTGAGGATCTCCGGCTGCGCTCAGGCACATAAGGGATGAAAAGGTGTAAAATGTAGCTAGGAGCCTGACCATGCAGAGCTTTAAATGTCATCAGTAAACCTTAAAATCAATATAAAAAGCCTACAGACAGCCAGTGGAGAGAGACAGGAATTGGAGTGATGTGGTCTTGTCTTGTTGGTTAAGTTGGTTAAAAGCCTCGTAGCTGCATTTTGTTCCAACTGGAGGCGGGAGATGGCTTTCTTACTAAGCCCCAAGTAGAGAGAATTGCAGTGGTCTAACTGTGAGGAAATAAAAACAGGGATCACCTTTTCAAAGTCTTTAAAGGATAAAAAGGACCTGATTTTAGCAATGTTCCTCAGCTATTTGGCCATCAAAAGAGAGGTCAGAGTCAAAGAACGCTCCCAGATTACTGGCAGCAGGTTTAACATTGGAGGACAAGGTGCCAAGAGTTGACTGGTAAAAGGTGACCATGTTTGAGGGGCCAAATAAAAGGATCTCAGCTTTTGACTAATTTAGCTGGAGAAAGTTCTGTGACGTCCAGCACTTAATGTCAGAGAGACAAGACATAACATGGGCCATGTTGCCTCCCTCGCCAGCTCTAAGTGGGACATATAGCTGAGTATCATCAGCATAACAATGAAAGCGGATACCATGTTTATGAATAATGTACCCCAGGGGAAGCATGTAGAAAGAGAATAGTAGAGGACCCGAGATTGACCCCTGGGGAACACCGCACAAAAGGGGGGCATTAGAAGAGGAGGCTTCTCCAATTCTGACCGAGAAACTTCTGTCAGTGAGGTACAAGCGAAACCAATCAAGAGCTCTAAGCATTGATTAAAACAGCATGGTCAACCGTGTCAAAGGCAGCACTCAGATCAAGGAGGATTCAAATGGATCAATCACCAGAGTCAGCAGCCAGAAGTTGATCATTTAAAACTTTGATAAGTGCTGTTTTGGTGCTGTGGTGTGCACGAAAGCCTGATTGGAATTTTTCAAAGATATTATTATTCATAAAAGAAATCAGTTGTAAGGAAACACTCTTTTCTAAAATTTTGGATAAAACGGTATTTTAGACATTGGTCTAAAATTGTTTAAAACAATAGGATCTAGAGTGGGCTTTTTCAGGAGAGGTTGAACTAACGCATGTTTGAGGGAGGAAGGAAACACGGCAGTAATTAGAAAGTAGTTGACAATAGCTAAAATATTTGGGCCAACTGTCTGGAACACCTGTTTCAAGAATCTGGTAGGAATTATATCGAGGGGACAGGAAGTGGACTTCATATGGGAGATGGTATCCTCTAGGGTTGGAAGGGAGATTCCATTGAAATGGGAGCAGGGGGATCTGGACAGTTGTACATACAGAGGTCTCTGGACTCCAGGGAAATTTGCGATCTAATCGCTTCTACCGTGTTGACAAAGAACTGGAGAAACTCCTCACGTTTATCAGGAAGTGGTTCTACTGGTTGATTGGATGGAGGACTGATGAGTGAGTGAATGGTTTGAAATAGAATCCTTGGATTATTGGACTGGCTGGTGATTAATTCAGAAAAATATGCTTTCCTGACATGCTTGACTGCATCCTGATATACAGTCATTAAGCCTTTGAGGATATTGAGTGAAATAGTGAGTTTATCTTTCCTGCATTGTCTCTTAATGTCCCTAGTACTGTCATTGAGCCAAGGCAGGGCATTAGGTTTCCTAACTGTCTTTAAAAGGTGCAATAAAATCAAGAGTAGTCAAGCACAAGTGATTAAAATCAGAAACTAAAACATCAGCGGAGACGTTGGAGTGCTCAGAAGTGCTAGAGGAAACAGATTAGAAGGCCTGGCAGAACTGGTGAGATATGTATTGCTTCACTTACTTTCTTAGGTAACACTCACGGTTCCTGGATCGCACACACACACACATATTGTAATGAGCTTGTGAACCAAGAGAAAAAGTTTTAATTTTATTTGTTGATCAATGTTTAATCACTTTAACAACTAATTGGCAATGTACTTTGCATGCCTGCCTCCATTTTGTTGTTTGGTAGTGTAATTTTCTTCCCGTGGATAACTGTTTCGAGCACAGCTACGATGGAGTTTGATAGCTTAAAGTGTTTCAGCGATCTAAACGATAAACGTCAGGATTTGGTTTCAGTCAAAGAATCAGAGCGAGGGATTCTTTCTAGAGCTGCCATTTTGTACTAATGTTCAACAATCTTACAGGGAGAAATCCATTGCAGAAGAGGAGAGAGACCAATTTATCCACTGACAGTAGCCTCAATAGACCAGAATGTTTTGTTTTAAGTGAGACGCGACCCCGATCATAGACACACCCCATGAACTAGCTAGCTACATTTATATGGCTTTATTAGAGAGCATACAGTGGAGAGCAACAGGACTAGGTCAGGTGAATTGAAGACTCTAAATTGCCCAATGCTGGTAGCATTTTGGGTAACCCTCCCACAACGTTCTAAGTACGTTGCGCAAATGTTTTTGTGTGTGTGCCTCTTTTGTGGAATCTGATGGCATGTTTCTGAAGACACTTGACATTGCAAATTATTTTAATGTTTTTTTTTGTTGGGAAGGCCTCCAAGCTGGGGGAGATTATTCCTCTACCCAAAGCTACTTTCAATGGCCTTAACGGTAGACCTATCGGC